>NC_056726.1:1222252902-1222552902 GCF_019279795.1 Protopterus annectens | reverse complement strand
GCCTTAAACTGATACAAGCCTTCTAGCTTAGAAGAGAGGCTTTGGAGTGATTATCAGTTTTCTGCACTTTCTTGCTGTACTTAACTTTTTTCCGCCTAAACGCAGATTTTCCAGCATTTATTGTGATTTAAAAGCTTGTTTTTTTCACATATTGTACTTATTTGACTGCCTGCAAAAGTTGTTTTTTGTTTAAATAATTTAACTGTTGTTGTTGTTGTGTGATAGCCTTTTCTGATCGTTTGTATTCGTTTAAAGCTATCTTGTATATTTTTTACTGTTTTCCTTGTTTCCCGCCTTTCTAAACTAGTATAGTCCAGTTTTCAGGCTAGTGCTGAATTCAGGGCTGTGATACTAGTTTCCGAGTTGCCCATACCTTACTTGGATAGAAGGAAGTTTCTCTGTTCACCTGTGAGAGAGGGGAGCTTTGAGTAACCTATCCGTCCCTGGAGGAGTGGTTACAGCCCAGAAGTTAGTAGTTTATTGGCCATTTTGGGCTAATTTCTCTCTTTCATTTCCCTACTATAAAAACTGTGTTTGCATGGTTTTGCACACCGGGCAGTGCCGGTTAGCTACGGTTAAAGTATTCCCGGCTCCACTAAGTCTCCTCCTCAGTTTTTCCCTTGAAACTAGTCTAACTCTCAACCTAAGCACTCAAAAAGCATCTTGCAGCCCAGCACTTGCTCAGACCTAATAGCAAGCACTAATATACCCTGACACTGATTGCCCAGCAGGGCAAGGCACTTTATTAACCCCTCACCAACCAAGCAACTAAGCAGCTCACCCTACTATGCAGGCATGACCAAAGGGCAACTTCAGGTGCACTCTCCAGTCCAGCTGGTGAATGTGGGTATCCTGAGGCAATGTTACAACTGCCTCATGTACACAGACAACCCTCTCCCCCTACCACAAAACACTAACATATGCGAGAGATGCAATTATACAGCCAAACTGGAAGCTAAGCTGTCTCCACCCAAGACTGGAACAGACAGTCAGGAGGAGAAGGTTAACACTTGCACCACAACTCCAGCCACACACAGACCTACTAAAACAGCACTATCAAAAAATACACATAAATACACTAAATCATACTCGGAGGCTCTAAATAAAGACCTGCAAAAGCATCAGAGACCTCCAAAGCAGACACCCAAACAACCTGCACTTCCTGTCACAAACCAGACAACACATAAAACACAAAATCAGTGTGCCACACAATCACAGCCCTTAAGGCGAAATAACATACCTAACACACCTAGCAATAGGTGACTCTATAGTCAGGCACACTGACGTCCCACTCACTAGGCTGGACAAGCAGAAGGTTACTGTTAGCTGCCTGTCGGGAGCCAGAATCTGCCATAACAAAAGCACTCTGGTCACTCCAGAACAAGTACAAATATGACTCTGTCATTGTTCATGTTGGTATGAATGACCTGAGAAGTACCTCCCTGGACTACATGAAAGGAGACATGGAAGAGCTCTCTGATCATGTAGCCCAAGCTGGTATGACCCTGACCCTGAGTAGCATCCTGCCCTCACCAAGAATGATATCTCAATATAAAGAAAAAATGATCAATTTCAACAATTGGCTAAGCTTCTGGTGTCATTCAAAAGGGATCCAGTGTCTGTCAGCCTGGGATGACATGCTCGACAAGCCGCGTTGCTTCACAAGAGACGGCTTGCACCTGTCACCCCTAGGCTTTCGAATATTGGCCAAGGCTTTTGCTGCCCCCATAGTGCCTTTTTTAGGCAAGGCTCAAAAGTCAAACCCACCTCCGCAAACAGCACAATTAACAAAATGAGGGTTATGCTTCTCAACGCCAGGAGTTTAAATCTCAAAATGCACGTGCTCGAAGCACTCCTCAGTATGGCGAACGTCGACCTCTGTGCAGTAACTGAAACTTGCTTAGAGGCTCCAGAGAGCACCCCAGCACTATGGGGCTACAACTCATACTACACGTTTCGGCCACAGAACACGGACCGAAACACAAAAGGAGGGGGTGTATCCATATTCGTCAAGGATGCATACACCTCCAGGTTAGTGGCGCAGCATGATACCTCTGAGATCATCCATGTGAAACTAATATTGGGCAAATCTGCAGTGCAAATTGTGGCCTGCTACAGATCACCCTCCATGACCCAGGACCACCACTCCACCTTTCTGGAGATACTGGAAAACATGAAGGTCCTACAGAACACCCTGATATTGGGCGAGTTCAATTATCCTACGATTCACTGGGAAAACTACTCTAGTACAAATTCCCAGGCCCAGCGCTTCCTGGAATTCATCAACTCAAACTCCCTGGATCAGCTGGTAAACTCCTCTACCAGAGGTGAAAAGATATTCGACCTGGTCATCACCAACATGAGCTACAGGTGTTCCATACCGGAGGTTAACCTGTCACTGGTTAGATCAGACCATAAAGTAATCACTCTGGATGTCCACACCCCATCACCACCCCCAACTAAGGAAACCACAGTAAAAAACTTTTCTAAAGCAAACTTCAACTTATTTAAGACAGAGGTGGTACGTTTCACAGCCCCACTCTAAAGGATAACACTGCCCAAGATGCAGAAACCTTTACAAATGCACTTTGAGCACCTACAAGGATGCATGGATCGTGCCATCCCTAGCAAAACCAAGACTCACTCCTCTAAGAGAAGGAAACCAGTTTGGTGGACCCCTGCCATAAACAGGCTATGCAACAGAAGGAGGAAACTCATTCAGAAGAAAAGCAAATCCCAAGAAGGAAAGACATCCCTGATCAGTATCAGTAAGAAACTAAGGTCCCTCATGAAATCATCCAAGGAAGGCTAACTTCGAATGAAAAATAGCCAAGGATTCAAAATATAACCACAAAGCCTTCTTTAGCTATGTTAAGAATCTAAGTGGCAACTCGCAGATATGCACTGAACTAGTACAAAATAGCACAGAATATACTGAACCTACTGATATTGCCAACATCCTGGCAGATAGATTCAGTGCAAACTTCACCCCCCTCTCACCTCCAAAAGGGCCCACAACAATACCGGAAAAGTGTAGTGTCCCAAAAATCACAGACGCACAGGTGAAAATAGCCCTTTCAAAAGCCAAAAACACAGCATCAATGGGAACAGATCATGTCCCAGGCTGAGTCTTTCACGAACTACAGAATGAACTAACCCCCCACCTAAACACGCTGTTAAACCTTAGCCTCTCCACAGGCTACGTGCCCATAGAATGGCGCACAGCAACAGTTATTCCTCTCCACAATGGAGGGGCCACAACTGACCCTGGTAGGTATCGCCCAATAAGCCTGACTAGCCTGGTCTGCAAGGCTGTGGAGCACATCATCATGGAACTCATTAACAAAGACATTGGGAACCTCCAAACACTTGACCCGACCCAGTTCGGCTTTAAGGGCAGATCATGCCTACTAAACCTGGTTGACTTCCTCAAGACAGTCACCAAGGCCATAGACTAGGGAAAGGTGGTTCACATAGCCTACCTTGACCTCGCCAAGGCTTTCAACACCATTCCCCACTCGGGTATTACAGAAAAACTCACCAGCATGAACATAAACCCCTACATCATGAGATGGGTTGCCAACTGGCTTACAGACAGAACTCACACGGTAAGAATAGAAGGCTCCAGGTCCGAGACTAAACCAGTCACAAGTGGTGTCCCACAAGGCTCGGTCCTGGGACCCCTACTGTTCGCCATATACTTCTCAGAAGTACAAGGAAACACAAGAGGACTATGGCTAACCAGGTTCACCGATGACTGCAAACTGGGAGCCATAATTGACTCTCCGGCTGACATGGACATCCTCCAAAAGGGCTATACTGAAATGGACACCTGGTGTCAAAGTCATGGCCTCAAGCTAAATGCCAAAAAATGCATAGTCATCCCATTTGGGAAAAACAAAACATCCATGAATTACCACATAGGCGGCAGTCCCCTCAATACAGAAGAGGTAATAAGAGAACTGGGGACCCAGGTAGATAGTAATCTCCCCTTTGACAATCATATTGCCAAAGTAGTTAAGAAATCCTTCTATGTGTCCATCTAATTACTAAAGGGTTCGCATCTAGAAATAAAGAGGTTATAGTGCCCCTCTACTCGTCGCTCATTAAACCCATCATAGAGTACAATGCCCCATTTGGGATGTACCTCACAAGACACTTCCAGCAGCTGGAAAGACCACAAAAGTACCTCACCAAGAGGATTACTGGCCTCAAACATATATCCTATGCAGCCAGACTGAAAAAAAATCCGACTGTACTCAGTGGCATATTGCTTACTCATAAGTGATCTCTGCCTGACTTGCAAAGCCATGTCCAACTCAGAATTGATGGACATGCTCCACCTAAAGAAATCCAACTCACTGCGAGCCACGCGCTCTTGTGAGCTAAACCTCACCACAATAATAAATAGAACATGCTGGAGGGATAGATTCCTGTCACACAGACTCCCCATGCTTTGGAACAAAATTCCAAATTACATCAGGCAGAGCCCCTCACTAACACTCTTCAAGAGAAACATTGACGAGTGGATGGGTAACAGAAATACACCCCTGGGATCACTTAATTGGCTCTGCTTGACAGAGGATCAGTTAATTAATCAATGGGGTGGTGAAAGCCGACACACTCTGGTTGGGCTTATAAATGCCCTTCGAGAGATAGCCTAGTACCTACCTATGAACCTATTACCTCAGTATGCTTATGTCTGTCAGGCTGGCTAAAAAGATGATGGGAAACTGCCCATCCATGATAACAGGCTCTTTCTGTATGTTTTATCAGGGAAGGGAATAGGTTAATTTGACAGCACTGTGCTAGTAGCACTGAGACTACAAGAGGGGCCTATACTTTGTGTAGTCTAAGGTTGATCAATAAGGCAGTGCTGCTCAGTGCACAACCGAGTTACACCTAAGAGCAGCAGAAAAGCTTGGAAGGGTTTCACTGACAGCTGTTTAGGGAAAAGCTGAGCTGCTAGACTTTTTTTGTCTACACAAGGCACTACTAACTGCTGCTGTGCAAAGAACAGCACCACGTAAACAAGAGGGTTAAATACAAGCAAAGAGAAACAAGTTTTAAGCTAAGTACCAAGTGGGAAAGCACACAGTAAGCCCTCCACCAGCAGTCCCCAACTCATGACTGGTTAGATCAGCACACTTCTGCCACAAGGGTGCAGAAAAACACCTTCTTAATGTAGAATAGCTGGTTTGTATTCTGTCTCCTACAGGCTGTTGAGGTGAGATCTATGCCTGGTGTACAGAGCATTGTTAGACTCTCCTCTGATGGACCTCCTGCATATCAGCAAAACAAACAGCACCAGAATTGTCCATTCTAAAGACTTAAACATTGCCTGTGATATAAATAGGACCTTCTGGAGAGACAGGTATGTATCCCAGAGACTACCCCATCTCTAGAACAAGCTCCCATTCTGTGTGAAGCAGAGTTCCTCCATAACCCAATTCAAGTGTAACTTGGACAATTGGATGGGAGACAGGAAATTCATCCCTGGTTTGGCACCTATGTTTCTAATGGGCACAGGCAACCTGCAAATTGTTCATCTCCCAGTCCCCTGCTTACACATATCAAGAGTATCATAACTTGTCAGAGATTTCAGATGCATGGCTAGGCTTAAAATGGCCCTTGTGGCTGTTAGCCGAGTAAACACCTATGAACCTATGGAGCCCAAGTGTAACAAGACCACACCAACTATATACAGCAGTCCTACAGCTAACAGATACTTAAAGCAGCAGACAGTACAGTTTTTTTTTAAACTGCTAAAGTACAGCCACAGTATATAAGAGAATTGTAGCACATACTTGGGGCCCTTTTATGTGCTTTCCAGCTCAGATAGAGCAGGTTAACACTTACTGCTACTAGATAAATAATGTAAAAGCACAGTAAATGATTATCCAGTGTAAAATGCTACCAAAAAGCAAATTTAGAAGATAAGAAATGCTACCACAGACAAACTTGGATACAGATGTAGTAGTGCCCTTTAAGCAGCTTATGAAAGTGTGATTATTGAATAAAAGTACTTCATTTTATGTAAATGAGCCAAGAGCCACTCAGTTGTACAGAATTTATAAAGGCACTAAATGCAACAAACTCTTCCTAATAACAGGAATGCAACCAGTAAAAATTGGCAAGAAGATAATCCCAAAACAAAAAAGGGAATCCCCCCAGGGGTGGGAGGGTGGCGTAATAGTTAAGGTGTTTACCTTGCAGACACAAGGTGCAGGGTTTGATTTTCACATGGGGTAATTGGCTAGGCTTAAAATGGCTCACAAGGACAATTAGCCTAGTACTAATCTATGAACATATGAACCAAAAAGGGGGTCAGGCACCAGCTTCAGAATGACTATGCCAGAGACCTGGCTACCTTTCCCTGATGCTTTCAGATTATCTGTCCATCAATGCTCTGTCTTGACATCAGATCATTTCAAACAAATGGGCTTTAAAGATGATTCAGGAGGGTTAAAGGAGGGCTATAGCTGGCAATGGATAGATTCTCCTCCTTTTAAGGGGATTCCCCTCGCCCTCCATACCAAAAAGAGTTGTTTCTTCAGGTGCTCCAACTCATGTTAGAGGCAGGTGTCAAAGAACATGTTCCCACAGAGCAGTAAGGAAGGAGCCTTTATTCCGGAATGTTTCTGGTCTCAAAAAAGGAGCATTCGTGGAGACCAGTTTTGGATCTCTAGTTCCTCAATTTCTGTGTGTTGACTCTTCGGTCAGTGTTTAGTCCTTCTCCTAGACCACTGTGTCATGGTAAATGTAGACCTCAGGGGTGCTTACTGTCAACATTCTGATAGCACACAAATTCAGGAGATTCCTAAGATTTGTGTGTTTGGGTCACCTTGTTAATTCTCTGCATTAACATTTTGGGCTATCTACTGCAACAAGAGTGTTTACAAATTGGCTAGCTCCTGTGGTGGTGCACTGCAGACTAGAAGGAATCCACATTTTTCCTAATTTAGACAACTTGCTTATTTGTGCCAAATCTTTGCATGGATGCTTGGTGTCCTTAACAGAGGCTTCATCCCTCCTAACCCATAAGGGATTTCAGGTAAACATACAGAAATCCTTCCTGACTCCATCACACAGTATTGTGTTTTTAGGGTGCCTTATAAACACCTTCATGCAAAAGGCCTTTTTACTTCAAGACATAGTGGACACTTGGGCAATTGTTCCTACATGGAGAATTTATTTATATTATTTATTTATTTATATTTGATTGAAGTTAAACTTCACTTTATGAAGATGTACATAATTTAGTGTGTTTGTTATGAGGATGAGGGTGTTCTGAAAATGTATTTAGTTGAGGGCTTTCATTAAAATAAAGTCTTGAAAAATATGTGAGAGGTTCAAATGGAGATGACAAGAAGCAGCTGTATAAAAGATCAGCCTGTCAAACATTAGTGAGCGCATGGAATGTGACAGATTTTTGAATGTGTATTTCAAACTTTTATGTGTAATAGCTAGGAAAAGTAACTTCTTGTCATAATGGCTACACTGTTCATATGGTCTTTGAATGTAAATGAACTTACAGGTATAGCAGTATAATTCAGTGCTCTTTCCATTTTAAGAAATTCAGAGTACAAATAGCAGTGCTGCATTTGGAAATTCAGAGTACAAATAGCAGTGCTGCATTTGGAAAGAAATTAACATGTTAATTTGATAAAGAAAAGACTTCAGGATGGATATTCAGCAAAATATCACTGTGAAAGGAAAAGGGAGTAATTCTATTAATTGTTAGAAGAACTCCAGCAGTGATAGAAGAGGATAAAACTAATAATGGCAGATTTGTGGCAGTAAGGGAGGAATATTACACTGACATGTATTTATATTCTACAAACAACTGCTGTTATGGAACTTAAGAATATTTTGGAAGCAATAATCAGCTTTTAGCAGGGGATATAGGTTCATAGGTTCATAGGTTCATACTAGGCTATCTGCCCAAGGGCATTTATAAGCCTAGCCCATAGTTATGTGGCTTTCGCCACCCCTTTAGTTTGAATAAAAACTATGCCTATCATTTTGCTGTGCCTCTGTCAAGCAGTGACGCTGAAGTAATCCCTGGGGTATATCTGCAATCTCCCATCCATTGGTCAAGATTCCTCTTGAACAAGACCAGAGAGGTGCTCTGCCTCACATGTACCGGGATTTTGTTCCACAGCATAGGGAGTCTCTGGGTGATGAATCTGTCCCTCCAGCACGTTCTATTTATAACCGTGTCAAGGTTTAAGTCTTACTTGTATTTGGTGACTGGAATTTGATTTGCAGCAGTAAGGATGCATCTGTGGAGCCCAGATGGGAAAATATAACAAAAGAGAGTAGATTTCTGAAGAAAATTATGAAAATATTTGGTATGGAACTCTTGAGAGAATTTACATGTTATTCTCCAATGTATGATAACTGGGCTAGACTAGATTGAAGTTATATTTTAGAGGAGCTTGTGCGTTTAATTGAAAGCTTTGACACACTTAACTATTTCAGATCATGCCCTAATAAACATACAATAAAAATGTGGTGCTACCTGTTATAAAACAAGAGAGATTTAAGGAATGGGTAGTGGAAATTATTCAAGAGTTACTAGAGAAGTGAGTGGAATAAAATGAAAGTGGAGTTTAAAACTAGGTTAGAAATAAGAGATAGATGTGGTTAAGAAATAATACAAAATATTTAGAGGGGTTGACAAAGGTTAAAGTACTGCAGGAAAAGGGGGAATCTTACAGAAACAAAAAATGCGCAGCTGCAGAGTACTAAACAGGAAAAAAAGGGATTCTCTGCATGAATTTAGAGAGATTGCTGTTAAGCAACTATTTTTGATAATTTCAGAGCACAAAAATGTCTAGCAGAATGACTTGGTCAACAGAAAATGGAAAGAAAGTGCTGTCACCAAATTTAGGGAGCCTATAATAAAAAATATAATACATTAGAGATCTTGTAGAGGAATACTATTAGAGATATTTCAGAAATTTTATGAAAATTGGTATAAAGTTTGGAAGATAGGAGGGAATTAAGTAATAAAGATCCTGAATCTTTTGCTTAACATGGTTTTAAAAGGAGGGGAAGCACCAACATGTGGGAGGAAAGCTGTGGTGGCTGTAATACTTAAAGATGTCAATGTCCTGTCAGACCCAGCTTCATATAGGCCCATTTCAATTTTAAACCAGATTATAAAGTTTTTATGTCTATACTAGCTAAAAGAAGGCAAAGATATTGCCAAAATTGATAGATATGGATCAGTGTGGTATTGTGTTGAGGGGAAACATATGACAATATTAATAGAACAGTGACAATCCAAAGGGTTACAGATTGTAAGAAAACACTGCTGTTGGTGGGTCTTAATCAAGGTTGCCAGATACTTTTAAAAAAACAGCGTAATCAACTCCAAAAACCAGCCCAATGTATGTCTTCATATCCCCAAGAGTAAATGCCATAAATCAGCTGTAATTATGTATGTCTTTATGTCCCCAAGAGTAAATAAGAACAAAATGCCATAAAACAGCTATAATTAAAGTCAAAATAAACCTTATTGTAACAAGACACTGCACGTGCAGACGTGATAAAACTAATTGTAAAATATGTCGTGAATTCCTAATAATTATCTTAATTATCTGATACTTTTCTGTAACTGCAAAATATTAGTCAGGTAGAACATCATTGTCATCATGATCATGTTCGAATTGAATGTACTCAGTATTGCTGCTGTTGGGATAAATTAATTGCAACAGATCCCTTTGCACTTCATGTAGCTCTGAATGCATAACATTCTGTTTCTCAGTTTCGTTTTAATCAGATTCATTTCAGAGAAAGTTCTTTCTGTGCTGCATTATTGAAGGGCATCGTCAACACATGCAATGCAAAATGTCCCAGCTGTAGAAAGTCAAAATCCCCTGAAGCATCTGTGTGATTTCCTACAGTTATCCAAAACTGCTCCGTCATTATCGCTGAAGTTTGGCCATGGCATTGTGCCTATTTGCATCCACTGCTGCTCCACAGCTCCCAAGTTCCCTTTGTACAAAGGTAAAAATGACAACTTTGACAGGTTTGTTTTTGTGCCCCAAGGATGACAGAAGGCAAGAGATCAGCCAGAAACTCTAGCTGCTGCACATTTGCTGGCAATCTCTGACACACTTCCCTTAGGATTTCCAGCAGAAAATGACAGTGTTGTTTTATTTGCTGTGCCGAAGAGCATTCATTGTTAGACTCATGCAACAGTAATTGGAATTCAGTGCTATAGTTAATAACTGCTAGGGGTAGATGGTTAGACATGTTTTCCAGACCAAAAGCCATTCTTGCTCCCCACAGCGTAAATGTGGTTGGTCTTACAATTCACTGAATCATGTTTTGCTACAAAGCTAACAGTTCAGTTAGCAACTTTACAGGACTCTCTTTGTCTAACTAGAATACTTTGTTCAATCTTCTCAGTTTCTGTAATATGGGCTGCAAAAACAGCAAGCAAAATTTATTCTCTGGTGAACTGAACATCTGATACAGTAGCTCAGCCATGTAGTTACGCAGCTCGTTTTGGCTGTCCGAAAATGAAGCTTCGGTTCATTGTATTGATCAAGGACCCACTGAATACAGGAAGAGATTGACAGCCAACAAGTGTCTGACATCCTCAAAATCTTTAGTTGTTCTTCACCAACATTAATGCATTTGAATAATTGCTTTATATTTCAGCTGGCGAATGGTATTGTGGGGAAACCAGTTATAAGTCTGTAATATCATGAATTCAACGTTTCTTGGTATCGCCTTTAGTGCATGAGATTAACTTGGTTGAATTAAATGCACCATCTCACAGAGCTGTTTTTTTCCAGTCCAATGTCAATTAAGGAGTAGGCCATCTCCTTATTGTCTAACTGGACTAAGTCTGAGATCAATTCTTCATGCATTGCTGGGCCGAGAACATTCTTGATGAGTGCAGAACATTTTGTTCGGTGGAAGGCTATGTGTCTCTAATGGAAATGTCTTTAACAATCTCTCCTATGTGGTCTACATGTGCTGCCAACTTCAACTCCACTACCTTGACAGTGTTGCCTACAGGTTTTACATGACATCCGACATCATGTAAAGGTCATGCATTGAAAATGGTGCTGCATTTTGTTTGTTTCGTCATTCCAGCATGATTCACTAAATCGACATGATGGGCAAGAATGTTGACATCTGCAATACAAACAGAAAGCAATAGTATCATCACCAGGCAGACTGCATATCTAGTCTTTTAATGTGACATCTTTTTCACAGATTTTGCTATATCACTTCTCATACTGTGACTGCTTACCCATAACTGAGTGAAAGTGGTACACTTTGCTCTTGAAAAGGAAGTCCCACTGCCCTCCCTTGGGTTCCAGTAGTTTTTCCAATAGTTTTAAATATACAGAAGACAGTTATTTTTTCGGTTCCTGAAGTTATCAAAGCATAAAGGTATAGCTTCTTGATGTCGGATTCAGAATGATTTGCACTTGACTTAATAGGTTCATAGGTGTGTACTAGGCTAATGGCCCTGAAGCTTTTACAAGCCTAGCCCAAAGGATTACCCTGGCATCATGTCACCCGACCTTGGTTCCCAGTGCCTTTGTCGAGTAAAGCCACTGGAGTGATCCCTGGGGTGAATTTTCTATTTCCCATCCACTCATCAAGATTTCTGCTGGAGGCCCAGTGAGGTGCTCTGCATGACATGTATGGGAATTCTCTTCCATATCATGGACAGTTTCTGGGTTATGGACCTGTCCTTCCAGCATGTTCTGTTGATTGTGGTAATGAGGTTGAGGTCTCCTTAGCATGTGGTGTGGAGGGATTGGGATTTCTTTAGATGTAGCATTTCTAACAGAGCTGCGTCAGACATGGCTTTGTAAGTCAATCAGAGATCGCCTCTAAGTAGGTGATATGAGACAGAGAATAGTTGGAGTTTTTTTAGGCTGTCCATATAGGACAGATGTTTAAGGCCTAGGATCCTCTTTGTGAGGTACTTTTGTGGTCTCTCCAGTTGTTGCAGGTGTTTAGTGAGGTACATGCCAAATGGGGCATTTATTCAATGATTGGCCTAATGAGGGAAGAGTAGAGGTAGACAATGACCTCTTTCTTCCTGGATGCAAAACCCTTAGTAATGAGATGTGCCACATAGAAGGACTTTCTGACCACAGTGGCAGTGTGGTGGTCAAAAGAGAGGTTGCTGTCAACTTGTGTTCAGTGGACTACCATCGATGTGGTAATTCATGGGAACCGAGTTTTTCCCAAAGGGGATGATGACACATTTTTTGGCATTGAGCTTAAGGCCATTGTTCTGACACCAGTTGTTGGTCTCAGTGAGGCCTTTCTGTAGGATGTCAACATCACTCGGTGAATTAATAGCTCCCAACTTGCAGTCTGTGAACTTTTTAAGCCAGAGTCCTTTCACACTGGCCTGGACTTCAGAGAAGTAGATACCAAACAGGAGAGGACCCAGGACCGAACCCTGTGGGACTCCACTAGTGACTTGTCGGCAGTCTGACTTGGAGTCAGCTACTTTCACATTGTGGGTTCTACCTGTGAGCCAGTTTGCAACCCACCTAGTGGTATAGCGGTTGATGCCTAGCTTAGTGAATTTTTCTATGATTCCTGAGTGGGGAATGGTATCAAAGGCCTAGGCTAGATCAAGGTGGGCTGTATGAGCCACCCTGCCTTCATCCACAGCTCTGGTGACTGACTCAAAGAAGTTGACAAAGTTGAACAGACATGATCTACCCCTCACAAAACCAAACTGTGTGGGATCCAGAGTTTGGAGATTACCTATATCCTTGTTTATTAGGTTCATGATGATGCGTTCCATAGCTTTGCATGTCAGACTTTTCTGGCTAATGGGGCGATAGTTCCCAGGGTCTGTAGCCGCTCCTCCTTTGTAAAAGAGATGACTGTAGCAGTGCACCATTTGGTAGGGACAAAGCCTAAGGCGAGGCTGTGATTGAACAGGGCACACAGGTAAGGTGCCAGTTCACTCTGTAGTTCATGTAGAACATAGCCAGGGATATTGCCAGGTCCCATAGAAGCTGTATTCTTGGACTTGGACAGTGCTGTTTTAACCTGTGTAGCAGTAATACTGGGTGCCTGGCAATCTACTAGTATTGTGACTGGTCCCTTGGGGGGTGGGTAAAGTTGGCACTAAATCTGTTTGCCAGTATATTGGCAATATCTGTTGGCTCAGTATAGGAGGTACCATTGTGCAGTAGCCCAGAGCAAATCTGGGTATTGAGATTATTTACAGTAACTATAGAAGGCCTTGTGGTTGTCTTTACTATCTGCTGCAATTCTGTTTTCATAGCTAGCTTTAGAGGATTTGATGAGGGATCCCAACTTTTTGTTGAGGCTGATAAGGGAGTTTTTCCAGTCTTGGGACTTCACCTTATTCTGCATCAGTTTCCTCCTTCTGTTGTAGAGCTTGTTTATGGCAGGGGACCACCAGATTGTCTTCCTTTTTTTGTAGGAGAGCGTCTTGGTTCTATTGGGTATGGCGAGATCCATGCATTTGTGTATGTGTTCATACAGTGCATTGGTGTATGATTCGGCGATCATGCAACTGATTTCCATTTGCATGGGTGCCGTGAAGTTAGTCACCTCTGTTTTTAGGAGCCCAAAGTTAGTTTTGGAGAAGTTTTTCATGGTGGTTACCTTTGCAGGGTTGGGGGTGGGAGGGATGTGGATTTCCAAGGTGATTAGTTTGTGGTCAGATCTAACCAGGGAGGAGTTTACTATTGGTGTAGAGCAACGGTTGCCCATGTTAGTAAAGAGCAGGTCAAGGATGTTGCTACTTATAGTGGGGGTAAGAACGAGCTGGTCCAGGGCATTGGAATTAATGTATTCCAGGAAACATTGGGCAAGTGTATTGGTGCCTGAGTAGTTTTCCCAGTTAATGGAGGGGTAGTTGAAGTCGCCCAGTACGAGAGTGTTTGGTTGAACCCTAATATTCTCCAGGGTGCTTAGGAATGTGGAGTGTGAGTCTTGGGACATGGTTGGGGTCTACAGCAGGCTACGACCTGAATCGCTGTCTTACCCAGTGTTAGCTGCACCTGAAGTATCTCAGATGCATTATGTTTGGCTACTAGTCTGGAGGTGTGCGCGTCCTTTTATAAATATGGAAACACCACCATCTTTGGAGCTTTGGTCCAAGTTCTGGGGCTGAAAGGTGTGGAATGAGTTATACCCTGGTAGTGCAGGGGTGCTTTCTGCTGCTTTGAACCATGTCTCTGTTACAGCACAAATGTAGATTGTTCTCCATTTTAAGGAGTGCTTCGAGCGAGTGCAATTTTCAGATTTAGACTTCTAGCGTTGAGCAGCATGACCCTCAGATTGCATTTGTTTAGTTGTGATTTGATCTTTGGAACACCACCTAAAAAAGGCACTATAGGGGGTGGCAAGAGCCTTGGCCAGTATCCAGAAGCCCAGGGGTGACAGATACAGGTCATCTCTGGCAAAGCATCGAGGTCGGTCAGTCATGTCATCCCAGGCAGACAGATACTGGATCCCCTTAAAATGACACCAGAAACTTAGCCAGTTGTTGAAATCAGTCATTTTCTGCTTGTACTGTGATATCATTCTGGGTGATGGTAGGATGCTGCTCAGTGCTCTTTTCATGTAGTCCAGGGAGATACATCTCAGGTCATTCACACCCACATGTGCAATTACAGAGTCATATTTGTACCTGTTGTTGAGGGACCGTTATGTGGTGGATCCTGGCGCCTAACAGGCAGCTGACTGTTACTTTCTCCTCACTCAACTTAGTGAGTGGGACATCAGTGTGCCTCGCTATCGAGTCACCTATGACTAGTGTGTTGGGCATGCTGTTTTGCCTTAGGGGCTTTGGTTGAGTTTTAGTTTGTTTTAGTTTTGAGTTTAGTTTAGTTTGAGTTTTAGTTTAGGAGCGTTGTGTGTCTCGTGATTAGTGTTGTGTTGTGGTGGTCGAGTGCGTTTCTGCCTTGGAGGTCTCTGCTGTTTGCGTAGATTTTTATTGAGAGCCTCTGAGAAGGTGGGTGTGCAGTTTGTGTTTTTATGTGAAGGCAGTGCTGGTGTGATTTCTGGAGGGCTATGTGTTCCATGTGTTGTGGTGCAAGTGTTGACCTTCTCTTCTTGACTAGCTATTCCGTTCTTGGATGGAGATTGCGTGGCTTTCAGTTTGACTATACAGGTACATCTCTCGCAAGTCTGAGTGTTGGGAGGTAAGAAGAGAGGGTTGTCAGTGTACATGAGGCAGTTGCTACATTGCCTCAGGATGCCCAAGTTCACCAGGTTACTAGGAGAAAGCACAAGGAACTGACTTTTAGACATTCCTAGAGGGGTGGACATTAATAAGTACTGGAGCTGTTTCCTTGTAGAACGTTTAGTGCTGGTTGTACTTTTGTGTGGTACAATAATTGCTAAAAGTCTGGTAAAGTGCTAGACTAATAAGCTAGTAAATGTGCAGGAGAGGAGAGAACTAGCAGATCTAAGGGAAAATTTGAAGAGCAGACATTGGTACCACTCAGAAGCTTACAAACAGTCCTGCATACAGCAAATTTGTATTTGGACTAGACTGGTTACAGGAAAGGTGGGAAACGAGCACAAACACTGGCTTTTAAACCAGAAAGTTGAAAGGGATGGAAAAACTTCCCAAATGGACAACAAACTACACTTTCTGGGCTAGAAACCTCTCCTGTTGTGGTAGATAGGCTACCTAGTGCTTACCACTTCCTCTGATATGCTAGAAGGCTTCCCTCCAACACAGAAAGGCTTGGTGGGCTCATAAGCTTACATACAGTCCTGGATACAGCAAGTCTGTATCTGGACTAGAGTAGTTACAGGAAAGGTGGGAAAAGTACAAACACAGGCTTTTAAAACAGAAAGTTGAAAGACATGGAAAAACTGCCCAAACTGCCAATATACTACAATTTCTGGGCCAGAAACCAACTCCTGTTGTGGTAGATAGGCTACCTAGTGCTTACCACTCCCACTGATAAGCTAGAAGGCTTCCCTCCAATACAGAAAGGCTTGGGGGAGGCTCAGAAGCTTATAAAACAGTCCTGGATACAGCAAATATGTATCTGGACTAGACTAGTTACAGGAAAGGCAGGAAACAAGCTTAGAATTTAGAATTTTTTTTTTTAGTAAAGTGGAAAGGGAGAAAGGAGGAGCAGAAGATAATTCAAGGTTAAGAAACCAAGTGGGTTGGCCTTCTCAAATGTTCTCTCTGTATTAGGTAGAATGAGCTAATGACACTAGACTGGGAGGAGTGTCCCAGATCAAATTTACAGTAGGGGCTGGCAACTGCAAAGTCACCAATTTTAAGAACAGGATACCAGTAGGGAGGGAAACTCCGTTATATGATATGCTCCTTGGCAGGAAATCAGAACAAACAAACAGATGTTTAACAAATGGAGAAAATTTCCAGTTAATATCTCACACACAGTGAAACTAGATAGAAAAGATTTACAAACAGTGTTACAGTAAAAACTTAATTTATCAGGCCCTGTGAGGCAGACAGTTTTAGTGCAACTGTGCAGATTAGTTCATAGGTATAAAATACAGTAAAAAGTATGCAGCAGACAATAAAAGTGCTATAAATATCTATAATAATCAAAGTTTACAGCCAAAAAGCTCCACAAAAGAAACGCAAACGCAGTTCTATACAGTGCTTATCCAGACAGCTATGAAATCATTTTTTTTAATCACGTGCAGCCTCTTGTTACAATAGGCATTTTATGAATTTAATTATAGCTGATTTATGGCATTTTATTCTTGTTTACTCTTTGGGGGATATGAAGAAATACTGTCTTCCACTATCGACTGGAAAAGTGGCACAAGGTTTCTATCAAACTTTGTATAAAACTGGCTATTGGCAGCCTGTAGGATACCTAGTATAGTAACAGGGCTATGAGTTGGTCAGTATAAGACATGCTGTTTAGACCTCTTATCCTTTCAGTAAGGTATCTCTGCTGGTGTTCCAGCTGATGTTCTTCATCTCACATTGCTGCAGTCCTTACATATGGGTAGTCCGCTGTCCTCGGTCGGCCCGAATACCAAAGTATTAGGCTGACGTCGGTCAAGGCGCTTAAAACTGACATCAGGACGTCAGGGTACAAAAGCGCATGACCGACGTCATATCCTCAGTCTTTTTTGCCGCATGGTCCGATGCAGAAGCAGCGTTGCAAGTGCCGTTCGGCGTTCTGAAATTTTTCGAGTTCGGAGTTTCAGACCGAATCCAAGTTGGCTAAGTACCCGTTGGGAATATTTTGTTTTTCTTGCCTCAGTGTATTACCGGATGTCAGAAAAAGTGAATAATTGTATTTCTTGTGGGAAACAGATACCGCATAGGGATTACCATTCTTTGTGCATTCCTTGTTTGGGGCCTGAGCACGACGTAGTCGGGTGTCGCTTTTGTGCTAGGTTTAATAAGCGCACTATTAAGCGAAGGTTAGATTGTGCTAGGTTGGTCTTCGGTAAGCGGTGCAATTATAATATGCCGTCGGATACTCCGATGCCCGCTTCCACGAAGAAGCGCAAAGACAAAACGGTTAAACCCAGGCATGATGAGTCGTCCGTTCCGGACGCCGGTTCTTTAGAGGCTTCAGTGGAACCGGTGGTTCCGATGGAGGCTTCTCTGGAGTCTCAGGGGGAGACTTTAATTTTGCAGGATGTGGCCTCTCAAGAGGCAGGTCAGGCTGTAGGGGCTTCTCAGGTTTCTGTACTCCCCTCCCTTCCCAGGGGGGTTAGGCCCTCTCCTTCTGTTTCCAAGGCTTCTTCCAGAGGCAGGCCTGTTTTAGCTTCTGCTGGTGTCAGTCCTAGTTCAGCAGGGTCTGTGCCTAAGAAGCACATGCTTAAAATGGCAGAAGATTTGATTACTCTGATTAGAGGTTCTATGCCCCCTCCTGATAAGAGGCCTAGGGTGGAGCCAGAGTTGGAAGGTTTTGAACAGGCTTCGGATGGTTCAGAGTCTTCGGCTGAAGACTTGCAGGAGTACTCTCCTTATTCTGATTCTGATGCAGAAGATTCCACTCCTTCTGCTTCTCCTCCAGAGGATTTTTCTTTTTCAGAGACACTTCATTCTATGAGGGAACATTTTAAGTGGGAAGGTCAGGACTTCTCTGATTCATGGAAAAGGCTTAGGGAATTTTTGTTTTTACCTCAACATAGGCCCTTAGCTATACCCCCTGTTCTGGATGTTGTGCAAGATGTATTTTCAGAGGCTTCACTTAATCCTGATTCTCTGCCCCCTGTGCCTGTTAAACCGGATAGGTATTACAGGGTGCCTGAGGCTCATAAATATCTCTATAAGAGTCCTAGGGCGGACCCAGAAACTGTTAGTCAGGGACCTAAGGGTGTCAAGGCCTCTGTTGTTAAGAATCCGGTTCCTCTAGATAAAGAGGCCAGAGCTTTGGATAGATGGGGAAAGAAGGTCTATACATCTTCTACCTTAGCTATGAGGGCTTTGAATTGCCAGTTTCATATGTTGAAATATCAAAATTTTCTTCTTTCAATTGAAATCTAAGGTGGATGCTCTGGCAGAAGGCATTGACTGTAAAGAATTACAAGATTTGGTGCATGTCTCTGAACAGGTGGGTAAGCATTCTTTGCAGTGTGGTTTTGATGCTTTGCAGGCCTCTTCTAGGGTGGCTGCCACTGGTTCAGTTCTTCACAGGCACGCCTGGCTTAAGGATCAGAATTTATCTGACCATGTTAAGACAAGGATTTTGGATGCTCCTTTGCAGTCTGAAGTGTTGTTTGGTCCACCTGTGGAGTCAGTCTTGAAGAAATTGGAAGACAAGGCTAAGTCTATGCAGACTGTTAAAGATTTTTTGCAAGTTCAGCCTCCAAAGTTTAGTAGAAATTGGCCTGCTAAGGGGTGGACGTATCCTTCTTCTGATTCTCAGTCTAGGGGTAGATCTAGACGTGGTAGGGGCAGAGCTCAGAGTTCCTTCAGACCTAGAACATGGAGTTCACCTGCACAGTCTTCGAGTGAGGGCAGGGGCCAGTCCTTTCGTAAACAGGCCCAATGACCTACTTTTTCAGCTGCCAGAGCCTTCATGCCTGGCAGCACCTTTGGGAGGACGGTTGGCACTCTTCAAAGAAAATTGGATTTTAATTACCCAAGGCAAATGGGTATTGGATATCATACACCAAGGTTACAAGTTTTATTTCCATACCTTACCTCCTTTCCAAGGCATGCCAGACGTTCCTCCTCAGCAAAGACTAGAGGCTCACAAACAGATTTCTCTACTACTTCAAATAGGAGCTATACAACCGGTCCCTCTGCCAGAAGTGGGCCTAGGATTTTATTCTCGCCTGTTTCTAGTACCAAAGAAAGGGAACACGTGGAGACCAATTTTGGATTTATCTATCCTCAACACATATCTGGACATTCCCAAGTTCAAAATGTTGACGTTACAACAGCTTTTACCTCTACTGGGCAAAGATCACTGGATGGTGACTCTGGATCTCAAGGAGGCTTACCTTCATGTTCCTATCAGGCCCTGTTGCAGGAAGTATCTGCGCTGGGCTGGGACTTTTCATTATCAGTTCTCTGCATTGCCCTTTGGCTTATCTACTGCCCAGAGTGTTCACAAAGGTTCTGGCTCCAGTGGTAGCTTTCTTCAGGCTAAGAGGAATACAAATCTATCCTTATTTGGACGATTGCCTGATTCTGGCTCAAGGAAAGGACGAACTTCTTCATCATTTACAGTATGTGATGGTAGTGTTAAGATGCCTAGGGTATTCTGTGAACGAAATAAAGTCCAGTCTAGTACCCTCTCAGGACATGTGCTTTCTGGGTGTGAGACTGAATACAGCATCCCAGATGGCCTTTTTGACCCCGGAGAAACAAAAGAATCTTTCTCTTTACTTCCACCAGTTGTCTCGTCAGTCCAGGCTGACTGCAAGGACAGTCCTTCAAGCCTTGGGGTTCATGGCATCTTGTATTCTGGTACTTCCCAATGCCAAACTGCATATGAGGAAGCTACAATGGTATCTCAAAATGTATGGACTAACACTGCCAAGATTTGGACACTGTCATTCAGATAATACCTTGCATTCAAAAGGAATTTTTGTGGTGGGCTCAGGAATGTCACCTAAACAAGGGACTCTCTGTGACCCGACCAGAGGCGAGTCAGATTCTAACGACAGATGCCTCAGACAAAGCTTGGGGAGCTCATCTAAATGGAAAATGGGTACAAGACACGTGGCCTGCCAGACTTCAGCATTTACATATCAACTTGAAGGAGATGTTAGCAGTCCAATTTGCATTGATAGCTTTCAAGGATTTACTTCTTCCAGGGCAGGTGTTGATTCAAACAGACAACACAACTGTCATGTGGTACATCAACAAGCAAGGGGGGACACATTCTTATCCTCTATGCAGACAAGCAATGATTTTGTGGGAGACTGCTCTCAGTTTACAGCTACATCTTCAGGCAAGGTTTCTGCCAGGAGCACAGAACTCCTTAGCAGATGTGTTGAGCAGACAGATTATGGATCCCCACGAGTGGAAATTGGACCCTCATGTATTTCAAAAAATTGGCAGTGTTATGGGGAACTCCAGACATAGATCTGTTCGCTTCTCCACTAAATTACCAGCTGCCAAAGTTTTGCACAAAAAGGTTTCATCCCACAGCTTGGAAAGTGGATGCTCTCTCATTCAATTGGAGCAATTTTCACGTGTATGCCTTTCCACCACTGCCTCTCCTCCCAAAGGTACTCCTGAAGGTCAGACAGGACAAGCCAACCATGATTCTAATAGCTCCGGATTGGCCTCGACAGCACTGGTACCCATTACTGAAAAGTCTGGTACGGGAGCCTCCATGGCCTTTGCCTTCGATTCCACACCTGCTGTCTCAGGAGAACAGTCATCTACTCAATGTCAAACTTCACTCTCTACATCTAACAGCCTGGCATATTCTGTTTTAAACCCTGGAGGGTCTCAGCTTCCACAACAAGTTTTGAATGTTATTTTGGAGGCCAGAAGGCCTAGTACAAGGAAAGTTTACGCAGATAAATGGAGGAGATTTTTAATTTGGAGCACAGCAAAGGACTTTGATGTTTCTAAACCTAATTTAAGTGTTGCTCTTCAATACCTTACTGAGTTATTGGACAAAGGTTTGTCCTTCTCCTCTATAAAGGTTCATGCTGCAGCAATTTCGCTCACTATGACTGTGACCCACCATTATTTTCTCATCCTTTGTTTAAGCAATTCCTTAGAGGGGCAAAGAATATAAGACCCCACGAGAGCTCCTACTCCTGCTTGGGATCTCAATTTTGTGTTGGAGAAACTCACTCTACAACCTTTTGAGCCTGCAGCAACTGCTGAGTTGAAATATTTATCATGGAAGACTGCTTTTTTGTTGGCCATTACCTCTGCGAGAAGGCTTTCTGAATTACAGGCCCTTATGGCGGTTGAGCCTTTCTTAATTTTCCACAAGGATAGGGTGTCTTTAGTACTAACCCTTCTTTTATGCCTAAAGTGGTTTCTAGTGTGGCTTTAAACCAAACTATTCATTTGCCTACTTTTTATGCAAACCCCCAAAATAAAGGGGAGAAGATTTTGCACACTTTGGATATACACAAACAGTTGCGATATTATTTGAGCAGAACTAAGGGGTTCAGGCAGTCTCAGCAGTTGTTTGTTTCATTTGCTTTGGGTTCTCAGGGCAAACCTGTTTCAAAACAAACTATTTCTAAGTGGATTGGTTTTTGTATTGCTTTCTGTTATTCCCATCATGGTAAGGAGATTCCAGCTGGGATTAGGCCTCATTCCACTAGGGCTACTGCCACTTCTACAGCTTTTTAAGGGGTGGCTACTAAAGATATTTTGGAGGCAGCTACTTGGAGTTCAGTGCATACTTTCTCTAAGCATTACCACCTTCCACTTTACTCTAAATCTAGGGCTGGATTTGCCACTGCAATTTTACAGGGCATTTTGGCAGCTCCTAATGCTTTTAGTTTTGCCATCCTCCCTTACCTCTGCTTTGGGATTCTACCCATATGTAAGGACTGCAGCAATGTGAGATGAAGAACATAGTACAGTTTTGTACCTACCATAAATGTAGATGTTCGAAGATCCACATTGCTGCAGTCCAATTAACCCTCCCTCCTTCCCCTCTGTAGTTAGAGGTGGTTGTGTGGTTTGGGTTGTAAATATTGTAAATATTGTAAATATGGTTAGTGCAGGGGTGGTTGGTTGTTTTTTTGCTGTTTTTTGGCTTTGGCCTTTCCTTTTAGGGCCTTCTGACATCTGGGGCAAGAAAAGACTGAGGATATGACGTCGGTCATGCGCTTTTGTACCCTGACGTCCTGATGTCAGTTTTAAGCGCCTTGACCGACGTCAGCCTAATACTTTGGTATTCGGGCCGACCGAGGACAGCGGACTACCCATATGTAAGGACTGCAGCAATGTGGATCTTCGAACATCTACATTTATGGTAGGTACAAAACTGTACTTTCTATGTATCTGGACAGATACATGCCAAAAGGGGCGTTGTATTTAATGATCAGCCTAATGAGGGTGTTGTAAAGGGGGGGGAGCAACAATATTCCAACATGCAGATACAATGCCTTGTATGTAAGCTGTACAGTAGAAGAGTTCTTACAGTAGAGTAGACACGTTGGTCAAAAGTGAGGTCACTGTCCATATAAGTTTCTTAGGGATCCACATTGAAAGGGTCTGTTACACTTAAGGTTTTTTTAGTATATGTCCGTGGTAAATAATACTGAAAAAGATTAATTCATGAAAAGAATGCTTTTTAAGTCATCCTGTGAGCTTCTTTGTTGATGTTATTCGTAACTTGCACACAGTTATTCCACATTATGAAAGATGACTTTCCACCGAATGCACTACCGAAAGGAGTAAGTGTACCATTTTTATTTCTTTCAACCATTGCTTCACCTGTGGAGTTATGTTGCACAAGGGAGGCACAAGTCTGAGACATTTCAGGCCAGATGTGGGGGGGGCACACAGCAAAATTCTGAGCCAAAAGTCAAAAACAGTTAAAAGCGCTACTGATCCATACCTCTCTATCTCTTAGAGCAAAAAATCTTGACAAAACCTGAAATAATGGGAAGGCAAAGGCCCAAAAATAGGAACAATTTCTAAGTATTGGACTTGCAAACTTAGGAAGATAATAACAAGTTTTACATTAGCATGAATTTTCTGAAGGATATGAATACTGAAACTCAAATATCTGACATTATTTTCTGACTTCAATCCTCAATGATTTGCCAGAAAACCACAGTTTTATGAGAAACAGATGAAAAATATGAGGTAAAAATCTGGACAGTCTGCGAAAATCTGTACATTTCAGAGGTAAACCACCATAATGTAACAGTTTTACCCTAACCCAACTAAAATAATGTAACAAATTATATCATTTACACGTAATACCCGTGCGCTTTCATAATACAGCATGATGCATCTTTAAAGAAAATTACATATATACACTGACTAATGGCGTAGGCATACTAATTGCTAAAATAAATAGACACAAATGTTACTTATCTCAACAAATTAATTTCACCAGTGTCATCACCACCGTGCCAGCAGTCATCAATGACAATGACTCATTAGTTCGTCAGACTAGAGTTCAACAGAATACTTCTACTTAGTTAAACTATGGTTAATGGTACACACACCTCAAGTTAGAAGAAAAATTTCTTCTCATAATTACCAGACTAGACTCGCTCACCACCACCATGCCAGGAAATCATTCATTTTTTTTTTTTATCTTCAAACATTAATTAAATGATCAGAGAGTTGAAGTTCAGCAACTTTATGGGAAGTCGGGCCTGGATGGGAGTTGAAGTTTAGTAACTTACAGTAAGTTTAGTCTGCTCCTGCTGCTTCTGGCTGCTTCTTCAGCAAAAAATCTAGTTTGCGCGCCTGCTTGTTGGCTCAAATGATCATTGAATAAGTTCAACAACTTAAACTTATGGGAGCTCGGGCCGAGCGGGAGAAAGTTCAGTATTAACTCAGCTCTGAGTCTGCACGCCTGCTGGCTGATGCTGCTATGTGTATGATTGGCGTGCGTCATCATGGCACTTTAGGCCAAATGGAAAGCCACCACATGACTTTTGCCTTTCTGCCCAGCTCCACCTCGAAGAAGTTCCAGTGAATCCAGCCTGTTTCCAGCCCCCCCCCCCAAAAAAAAAACATCCCCCAACAGTTTCCAGCCCAAAAACCTACAAACCACAGCTGCTCCAAATTTCCTGCAGGCAACTGCCAAAACCATCCCAACTGGAAGCGGAAAACTGCAGACCTGGCAAACCTGGTCTTTATGCAGATAAAATGTTCAACAGAGTAAGCTGGGATTTTGAGTAGGGCAGTGGATCCATTTACATTCCCTGATGCAGCAGTAAGATGTCCTTACATTCATTGCTGCAGTATTAACATATGGGATACCCTGCCGTGGAAGCCAATGTCCCAAAGACTTCTGTTGCTTTAAAGGTATGCTGAATGTCACCCAAACAGTGTATGGTATAAAGGTGACATTCAGGTTATCATAGTAATAACTTCTTTGCCGTCATTCTGAACGTATCTTTTCACCATTGGTCTGTTTACTTGCATTTGTATTCTGGCTGTTGTAGCAGTGTTTATTACATTTGTACAAGTTGCACTTGCCCTTAACAACAGATGTTTGAAATTTTCACTAATGCAGTAGCCACAACCTCCCACCATCACCCTTGTTGTACATAACTGGTGTGGGGTACATACAACTTTTGTTGTTGTTGGTAGTTTTTCCATTGGTTACTATAGTTGTAGTTAGTTCAGGATGAGTTCCCTTGTTTTCCTCTTTAGGAGCAAAGAGCTCTAAAGGAGCTCTTTAGGAGCAAGAAAGTCCTGAAGAATTTTAGTCGGGCTGCTTTTATAGTTCCCTGCAAAAGGTACTAGCCATTAAGTAGCCAGAGTGTTGGAGGGGGGGCGGGTTAAAGCTTTGGGAAGCTGACTGAGTACTGTATCCTTTATCAGGATACAGTCTATCAAACATCTACTGTTATGTGTAAGTGCGACTTACACAACTGTACTTTTGTGTTTGTGCTTACTGTTCTATTTCTAGTGAGAATATAATGTTTTTATTCAACATTCCTTCTTGAAAAATGTTTCACAGCGTAGTCTTTTACCCTGTTTCCACTACTTCCCCTGACCTGTTATATCACCTTTATCTTCTTCATCTTTTTCATCTTTGTCTTCATCTTTTTCATCTTTGTCTTCATCTTCATCTTCTTCTGCTTTTTCTTCTTCATCTTCATGTTGCTCTTCAGAGGCTATGCTTGAGGTATTTGAAAATAACTAACCTGACTAACTTTCTGTATTCTGTAGTTATGGTTAAGTTAATTGATTGAGAGCAATTATCATTTTTTTATGGTAGTGATTATGAGTACACATGGTAGTTGTGTTATATGTGTTTTATGTGATCACTGGTTGGTGTGTCATTGTGTAGCCTGACATGTAGGTTATAATCCAGGGTTTCCTGGTAGTAGCATAATTTCTTGAGTTGTTCAAGGTACCTGAGCTGTAGCTTTGTATTTTGTAGCACAGTGTTATGCCTGCATGACACTCCACTGTGCTGTAGGACAGTTGCTACACAAAGTCTTATCAGCCTGGCTGTGAATTTGATCTGTATTATTGGGTTAAAACATTCTTCCTTTGAGTAAGTAATACCAGAAGTAACTGGTGGGCTTTGGTCCATTTCTGTAAAGAGTTATTTCATTGTGGCAGTTAAAAAGCTGCGTGATGGCAAGTCAGCAGGAGTAAATGAGATCCATCCAAAAATCCTGAAAGCCGTAGATATTGTTGCTGTGTCATGATTGCTGCACTTTTTTAGTGTCGAGTTGAAAGCTGGTTTGATGTCCCCTCTCTGGGCCATTAATTAAGGAGCCTGAATCCTCACCATTGACATTGGAGAGGGACATTCACTTGGAACAAAAATAGATACACACATTTCCAGATGCATCTCTCTGCATCAAACACAATTTCCCTGAAGAGCACACTGGGAACACACTCAGTCTGGGGTCTGGGATTTCTCTGTCTCTCTGTTCCTCTCTCTCTGTCTGTCTGTCTCTCTCCCTCTCTCTCTCTCATCCTCTAGGTCATGAGTAAGACTCCCCACTGGCACAGCTGTAGAGTTGAGTCCTTAGCTGAGTGTCCAAGTCCTCTAGCACCCTCTCTGTGAATCCAGTGATATCTGTCTCTGTTCCAAGCACCTGATACACACTCTTGGAGATTTGATACACACACACACACACACACACACACACACACACACACACACACACACACACACACACACACACACACACACACACACACAAAACTGGGAAGGGCTGGCACAGATTTACTAGCTATGCCCTCTCCTGCCCAGACTGTAAGGTAGTTACACTGCCACGAGATGCTCTAAGGCTCTTACAAGGGTACTCAATTATAATGAGTGAAATTTAATATTAGTACAAATGGTAGTGCTTGACCAATGCAGTAAGGCTTTCAGGGGTGGCCACAGAGTCACCAAATATATATATAAGTACTCTCAAAGTTTTAAAATATTCTCTAAAGGACCAACCACAATGAAGAGTTTAAATATATTTAATGATAAATATTAAAAGAACATGAAAATAGTAAATATCTATTTACAATAAACACAAGAGTTTCATTCACAGGAAATATTAAAATAACACAGATGAATAGATTCATACAGATACAGAAAAACAGTACTTAACTAATCTCACTGTATTTTTCTGACTGATTTAAAGAATTACTGTAACCTGGTCACTTACTAGAACATAGAACAAGGCAAGCTGAAGTAGGTGAGCGGTCCTTCCTTGTCCGGTTCCAACAACAGAGTGCTTTGAGACTTCAGTCTCATCTAGTATTAGAATGACATCACACATCTGGCCATATGACTTCTGGTTCCCATCCTACCCCCTTGGCTAGAAGCTGCCAGAATTTCGCAGATATGTGTCAATAATACACACACATAGAGCTTTGCTAAGATCTGTTGCAGCTTCTGGAAGTTGTAAAACAAGAAAACACTTCCACTCTTCCTACTGGAGCACTGGAGCTAATAAACCATTCTCTGGCACACACATTTCGTCTTTGGCTGCAGTCGGAACTGTAAGATACAATATTTAGGCTCTAAATTAAGTAATTTAATTTCTTACTGTTTTTCAAAGTTGGCTGGACTGAGATTAACCTCTTCTCTTCCAGTATCCTCTGTTAAAATGTATACTTTTAATCCGTTAAAATACAGTTAGGACCCACTGTTGGTACATTTTTTTTAACACAAGCAACTTTACAAATACATTTTCAACCCAGCATCTTTATAAATCAGTTTGATTTACAAATGGCATATAATTCATTACAAAATTCCAGCTAGCTGTGCTGGCATATGTTACACATCTATTGCCCTACTTCTCGTGGCATAGGTGGCAGAACCTCACATCATCAAAGTAGGAATAATGCCTCTGGATTCGCAAAATAGAATTGTGATCCTCATTTTCAAAAAAGGAGAGAGAGAGACGGATGTGTTCTATTTACAGAGGGTTCAAGTCTGGCACTCTTGGAATGCCTGATGTTCGTCATATCAATCAATGATGCAGTAGACTAAGCTATATGGATTATATCCTTCCAGGATATAACAGCTGACTAGCTTTGGAAAGCTTCAGTGCACTTTCCATGTGATCTAACCATTAGGCAGCTTGACCTGAGCTGTCTAGAAAGACAGGTTTGGGAGCCAAGACCATCAGAGCCCTGCCGCTGAAGAGAGCACTCCTTTGCGGGCTTTCAAGGATTGACTTTTAGCTTGTGCTGTTTCATTACTGTGCAGCTAATGTTCCTTGGGAGAAAAACCTTCCATATTTAATATTTATTGTTTTTTTGTTTTACTGGTTAGGAAAGTTGTTTTTAGCTTAGGAGTCCATGTTTTAACAGACTGTCATGAGACTTAACTGTACTTTTAAAACACTTTTTTTCCTGTCAGTTTAAAAGTTGTTAAAACATTGCCAAATCATTTTTTATCTGGTAAAACTGTGTTTATTTTATTTTTGGGGGCTCAGAAATGTAAAGTGCATTTTACTGATTGTTTTCTACTACTGGCTTGTGCTGCTTGTTTTCCCGGGAAAAAGGCACCATTTTTGAGTTGACCAATGAACAAACTACTGGTACTATGATCTGCCCTTCTTCATCCTCAAAAAGAAAAAATTAAGTAAACAGCCTGTGCCACCACAACAGTCTAACAGTTTGCCTCAGCCACAGGTGGGTGACTCTGCTGTGGCCAGAGCTGGTACCTTAGACCACTCATCTTTTACCCTGGATCCCTGTGGTGTAGCACCTACAGCCACTATGGGCTTGGGGATTAGCCACATCTAGTGCTCCCTTTGGTGTCCCTCGGTGGGCAAAAAAGAGCTACTCTTGTCAATCCTGGGTGAAGTTTCAGGGAAGTATTCACTGTTTAGTCAGAGTGATGTGCACATCTGTTGAGAAGCTACATGTGTAACAACCCTGTTGGCACCATTTTCCTGTAAAAAAAAAATCAGAAAAAATAAACATGCATTTGCTACTGTTCAAATGTCTCTGCACAGGACTAGGCTATTAGGTCTGTCTCAGGATCTAATTCAGGTCATTGATCCTTTTTCAAAGAAGGTTGTTTCTTGTAAAAGAAACAATAAATTCCTTTTTTCCTGAAGAGATTCAAGATTCTGAATCTGAACAGGAAGATGAAAGTACGGATGCAGTGTTCTCTTCTGATTCAGACTCTTAGGAGAGCATGGTATCTGATTCTCCATGTTAGGGATTCCTTTTCCTTGAAACTATTTCCAGGATGTGCCAATGTTTTCAATGGGGGAACACTGAAGTTTCTCAGTCCCTCAGAAATACTGTGAGCTGTTTATAAATGGAATTTCCAGAATCTTTTCCCATCCCTTACATGCTGTCAGCACTAGAGGATGTGTCTGACTAATTGTGAAAGTATGGGAAAGTTTTGTCTGCAATTTCTTCTTGTGAGGAAAAATATACATTGAATGGTTTGGTTTCTTCCATTTCATAGGTTCAAAGGTTCATAGCTGTTCATAGGTTTATACTAGGCTATCTGCCCTAGGGCATTTATAAGCCTAGCCAGAATGTGTTTGGCTTTCGCCACCCATTTTAAATTTATTTTGCTATGCCCTTTATCGAGGTTGGTATACTGTGCCTCTGTCTAACAGTGACACAGAAGTGATACCCGGGGTAAACCTACGATCTCCCATCCACTCATCAAGATTCCTCTTGAAGAGAGTCAATGAGGGACTCTGCCTAACCTGGACTGGGATTTTATTCCAGAGTGAAGGGAGCCCTCTGGGTTATGAATCTGTCCCTCCAGCATGTCCTATTTATTTCAGTGCTGAGTTTCAAGTCTCTCGAGCACGTAGCTCGATGGGATATGGATTTTCTGAGGTGCAGCATGTCCATTAATTCCGGGTTGGACATGGCTTTATACGTCAGGCACAGATCGCCTCTGAACAGGCGGTATGCCACTGAGTAGAGCTGGAGTTTCTTTAACCGGGCAGCATATGGTATCTGTTTGAGCCCTTTGATCCTCTTGGTGAGGTACTTTTGAGGTCTTTCCAGTTGCTGCAGGTGTCTGGTAAGGTACATCCCAAAAGGGGCATTGTACTCAATTATGGGCCTGATGAGGGATGATTAAAGAGGCACGATGACCTCCCCTGATCTAGATGTGAATCAATTCTTGATTAGGTGGGCTATATAAAATGTTTTTCTAACCACTTTGGCCACGTGGTTGTCAAATGAGAGATTGCTATCAACTTGGGTCCCCAGGTCCCTAATTACTTCTTCTGTACTTAATGGATTACCACCTATGTGGTAATTTGTGGGCACTTTGTTTTTGCCAAAGGGGATGACTATACACTTTTTGGCATTTAGCTTGAGGCCATGGCTCTGGCACCAGTTGTCTGTTTCTATGAGGCCCTTTTGGAGGATGCTTGTGTTGGCTGGAGAGTCGATTATGGCGCCCAGTTTGCAGTCATCTGCGAACTTGGTCAGCCACAGTCCTTCCGTGTTGGCCTGTACCTCCGAGAAATATATACCGAACAAGAGAGGTCCCAGGACTGAGCCTTGTGGGACACCACTTGTAACTGGTTTGGTTTGGAGTCTGACATGGCTCCAGCAATTCTAACCATGTGGGTTCTGTCCTTGAGCCAGTTTGCAATCCATCTAGTGACATAGGGGTTTATATTTAAGCTGGTGAGCTTATCTATAATGCCCGAGTGGGGTATTGTATCGAAGGCTTTTGCGAGGTCCAGGTAGGCTGTGTGGACCACCTTCCCCTCGTCAATGGCCTTGGTGACTGTTTCAAAGAAATCAACCAGGTTTAAGAGGCAGGATCTTCCCTTAACAAAGCTGAACTGGGTAGGATCCAGTGTCTGTAGGTCCCCAATATCTTTATTTATGAGGTCCATGATGATCCTTTCCATAGCTTTGCAGACCAAGCTAGTCCGGCTTATGGGGCGATAGTTTCCAGGATCCGTTGAGGCACCACCTTTATGGAGAGGGACCACTGTTGCTGTACGTCACTCTTTGGGCACATATCCTGTAGTAAGGCTGAGATTGAACAGTAGTTTTATGTTTGGGTTTAGCTCTTCTTGGAGTTCATGTAGGACGCAGCCCGGGACACTGTCTGGTCCCATTGATGCTGTGTTTTTTGCTTTGGAGAGGGCGGCTCTTACTTGAGCATCTGAGATGTCAGGGGGGCAGCACTCTGCTGGGATAGATATTTGCCCTTTTGGTGGGGAGGGGAGAAGTTTGCGCTGAACCTGTCAGCTAGGATGTTGGCAATGTCTGTGGGTTCAGTGTATTTTTTGTCATTTTGGACTAATTCTGAGCATATCTGGGAATTACCACCCAGGTTCCTAACATAACTAAAGAACGCCTTGTGATTATCCTTAGTGTCCTGTGCAATTTTTCTCTCGAAGCTGGCCTTAGACAATTTTATGAGTGCCTGTAGTTTTTTGCTAATACTGATCAGTAATGCCTTCCCTTTTTGGGATTTTGCTCTATCATTTAGTAGCTTCCTCCTTCTATTGTATAGTTTGTTTATGGCTGGGGTCCACCAGACAGGACGTCTGCCTTTGGAGGATTGGGTCTTGGTTTTATTTGGGATCGCATGATCCATGCATTCCTGAAGGTGTTCATAGAATGCGTTTATAAAGGATTCTGCGGCCTGGGACGTATTTTCCACAGGCCCGGGGGCTTTGAAGGATTCCACCTCGGTTTTGAGGAGTGTGAAATTTGCTTTAGAGAAGTTTTTCTCTGTGGTTTTCTGGGCAGGGGCTGGAGTTGGGATGTGAATATCCTGTGAGATTAGTTTATGGTCTGATCTTACCAGTGATACACTTCTGGTCTGGAGCATAGAGTCCCCATGTTGGTGATGATCAGGTCCAGTATGTTTTCCCCTCTTGTGGGAGTGGTAACAAGTTGTTCCATAGCATTTGAGTTTATAAATTCTAGGAACCTTTGGGCTAGGGTGTTGGAGCTAGAGTAATGCTCCCAGTCAATGTTTGGGTAGTTGAAGTTGCCCAATATAATAGTGTTTGGAGAGACCTTCATATTTTCCAGTGTTCTCAGAAAGGCCGAGTGGGGTTCCTGGGTTTGGGAGGGTGGTCTGTAGCAGGCTATAAACTGGAAGGCAGTTTTACCCACTGTTAGTTGCACATGGATAGTCTCTGATGCTTCGTGCTTTGCCACCAACCTGGAGGTGTGGGTATCTTTGATGAATATCGATACTCCCCCTCCTTTTGTGGTTCGGTCCAAGTTTTGGGGCTGATAAGCATGGTATGAGGTATAACCTGGTAGTGCTGGGGTGCTCTCGGGAGCCCTGAACCAGGTTTCTGTTACTGCACAGATATCGATGTTCTCCATGCTAAGGAGAGTTTCAAGTGCATGCATCTTGAGGTTTAGACTTCTGGCGTTGAGTAGCATTACTCTTAGTTTCTTATCCCTTGTGATACCTATGGAGGTGGGTTTCTCTTTTGAGCCTTGCCTAAAAAAGGCACTATGGTGGTAGCAAGAGCCTTTGCCAGTATCCGAAAGCTCAGGGGTGACGGGTGCAAGCCGTCCCTAGCGAAGCATCGTGGCTTGTCGAGCATATCATCCCAAGCTGACAGGCATTGGATCCCCTTTGAATGACACCAGTACTTAAGCCAATTGTTGAAATTGATCATCTTGTCTTCATATTGTGGCATCATTCTTGGTGAGGGTAAGATGCTACTCAAGGTCAGGGTCATACCAGCCTGGGCTACATGCTCAGAGAGCTCCTTTGTCTCTTTTCATGTAGTCCAGGGAAGTACGTCTCAGGTCATTCACACCAGCATGGACAATGACTGAGTCATATTTGTACTTGCCTTGGAGTGACCTGAGTGCTTGTGTTATGTGGCGGATCCTAGCACCCGACAGGCTGCTCACCGTGACCCTCTCCTTGTTCAGCCTGGTGAGTGGGACGTCAGTGTGCCTGACAATAGTCATCTATTACAAGTGTATCAGGTGTGTTGTTTAGTCTTAAGGGCTGTGACTGTTCGGCACACTGGCTTTGTGAGATATGTGTTGCATGTGTTTTGTTTTGGGGTAGCGGTTGCTTGGGTGTCTGCTTTGGAGGTCTCTGCTGCTTAGGCAGATCTTTATTTAGAGCCTCCGAGTATGTTTTTGTGTGATTATGTGTTTGGTTTGCTGTCGTGGTAGGTCTATGTGAGACTGGAATTGTAGTGAGTGTGGTTTCCTTCTCCTCCTGACTGGTTATGCCAGTACTGAGTTGTGAGAGCTTAGCCTCCAGTTTGGCTACATGGTTGCATCTCTCACATGTGTTGGAATTTGTTGGGAGGAGGAGAGGGTTGTCTGTGTACATGAGGCAGTTGTAACATTGCCTCAAGATTCCCAGATTCACCAGCTGGACCGGAGTGGAGATTGACAACTGACCTTTGGACATGCTAGAATAATATTGGGAATTCCTTAATAATTGAAAACAAGGGCCAGTGGGGAGTGAGGGTGTAGTGCTTTTAATTTTTAGTGCTGACTTATATAATTGCTTTAGCGAGCAAGTGCCAAGTAACTTAAGTGCAATGTGTTACAGGTAACTTAAATGCAAAAATGACAAACAGTAACTTTCTTTCAAGTGAAACAAGGAAATAAGTACAGTAAGCAATGCAGATATCACTAGTGATCCACAGAAGCTGAGAAGCAGTATTAGGTGGAATTAGCATTCCAGGGAAATAACAAGCAAACAAACAACAAGCATATAAACAAAGCTACATTCAGCAGGCCTGGATCTAGTCTATGCTACAGCAAACAAGGTGTACCAATTTCAGTAAGATACAGTTCAAATATTCAGGCACTATAAACCTTTAACCAGAAATTCCCAGCTCAGAAGGGCAGAGTCCAGCCTCTTCTCACACAAGAGTGCAGACCACGAACCTTCTTAATGTAAAATAACTGGCCTGAAGCCCAAGTGCTTAAACCAGAACTAATACACTTTAAGAATAACAAACACTGGGCTCTCAATCAGCAGTTCCCAACTTAGAAGGATGAAAGCTACCTGTCCTGCCAACACAGTGCATGCCACAAACCTTCCTAATGTAAAACAACTGGTCTGAAGCCCAAGTGCTTAATCCAAAAGACTTAGAATGATAGCTACACTTTAATCAAGTTACTACCAAGCAGTAATAAATACAATTGAATACTTTAGAGAATTCCTGGATTAGTGCTCAAGTTAGACAAACAAAGCTAATTCCAGCAGGCCCGAATCCAGTCTATGCCACAGCAAACAAGGCGCACCAACTTCAGTAAGAAGCAGTTCAGATATGCATGCACTATAAGCCTTTAACCAGAAATTCCCAGCTCAGAAGGGCAGAGACCTGCCTCTCCTCCCACAAGAGTGCAGACCACGAACCCTCTTAATGTAAAATAACTGGCCTGAAAGCCCAAGTGCTTAAACAAGAATTAATACACTTTTAGAATAACAGACACTGAGCCCTCAATCAGCAGTTCCCAACCTAGAAGGATGTTATCTACCTGTTCTGCCACTACAGTGCAGACCACAAACCCTCTCCGTGCAAAACAACTGGTCCGAAGCCCAAGTGTTTAAACCAAAAGGCTTAGAATGAGTTACACCAAGCAGTAATAAATACAATTGAGTACTTTTAAGATGATGCAAAAGTAAACTAAAGTAGGTAGAAACACAAGTACTGTAAAAGCAGATGATTTTTTTTTTCTGAACAAGTGCTGAGATCAAAGAAACAGATTTGAGTGCTGAAACTAGAAAAGTATAGCCATGCATCCCAAATCTCAGACAAGTTCTGGTACCCTTGATTAAGTGTAAGTTAGGGCCTGGGAGATGGACAGAGGCAACCTGTAAATGGTTCATTAGAGACACAGGTGCCAAACCAGGGATGAATTTCCTGTTGCCCATCCAGCTGTGCAAGTTACACTTGAATTGAGTTAGGGAGGAACTTTGCTTCACACAGATGGGGAGCCTGTTCCAGAGACGGGGTAGTCTCTGGGATACATACCTGTCTTCCAGCACATCCTGTTTATATCACAGGCAAGGTTTGTCTTTAGAACTGGTAATTCTGGTGCTGTTTATTTTGTGGATATGCAGGAGGCCGTAAGAGTGGGGTCTGACAATGCCCTGTATGCCAGGCATAGATCTCCCCTCAACAGCCTGTAGGAGACAGAGTACAGGGATAGGGCCTTGAGGCAGTCTGCACAGGACATTTTATTTCTGCCCTGTACTCTTTTAGTGAGGAACCTCAGTGGATGTTCTAATTGTTGGATATGTCTGGTTAGGTACATACCAAAGAAGGCATTGTACTCCATGACAGGTCTGTTGAATGCCAAGTATAGTGGAACAATGACTTTCTTGGACCTAGATGCCATACCTTTGTTTACAAGTTGCGCAGCCTAAAATTATTTCCTCACAACTGTAGGCACATGATGGTCAAAGGCTAGGTGTGTCCCCAAGTCCCTGACTACTGGGTCAGCTCTAAGGGGTGTGTTGTCAATATGATAGTTACCAGGGGCGGATGACTTCCTGAAGGATACTGTTATGCATTTCTTGGCATTTAGTCATAGTCTATGGTTCTGACACCAGCTATTTGTCTGTGTCAGCATTTCCTGGAGAACATTTGTGTCTGTGTGGGATTCAGTGACCGCTCCTAATTTGCAATCATCTGCAAATTTAGTTAGTCAGAGACCATTGACATTAGCCTTGACTTTAGAGAAGTAAATGCCAAAAGGAGTGGTCCAAGAACAGATCCCTGAGGGATTCCACTTGTGACTGTTGTCTTTGTAGAGGTGGACTCCCCAATTCTGACTTCCTGGGTCCTGTCTGTGAGCAAGCAGGCTATCCACCGGGTGACATATGGGTTTATACCTAACCTCTTGAGTTTGTCAACAATGCCTGGGTGGGGTATTGTGTCAAATGCCTTGACCAGGTCAAGGTAGGCAGTATGAACCATTTTGCCCTCATCCATTTCTTTGGTGATCTTCTCAAAGAAGGCCAACAGGTTGAGTAGGCATGACCTGCCCTTTATGAAACCAAACTGTATTGGGTCCAGTGTCTGAAAGTTTACTACATCTCTGTTGATCATTTCCATGATAATTCTTTCCAATGCTTTACATACAAGACTAGTGAGACTTAATGGGTCTGTAGTTTCCAGGGACTGTAGATGGCCCACCTTTGTGCAGTGGGATGACTGCTGCTGTTCTCCATTCATGAGGCATGAAGCCTGTTTGGAGGATACAGTTAAACAGTAATTCCAGAGGGCCTGATAGGTCATATTTCATGCTATTTTGAAGGTATCCTGGGATATTGTCTGGGCCCATTGACGCAGTGTTATTGGCCTTCAAGAGAGAGCATTAAGGGCCTGTTCCCTGTTGAAAGCAAGCGGAGTTATATTTGATCATATTTCCTGAGGGAAGGTTGAGGAGAGAGATGGGTAACGTTGGAGCCAAATTTATCGGCCAGTAGGTTATCTTTTGGCTCAGTATAGGTGACTCCATTTACAATGAGCTGTGCACTCAATTGTGTATTGCCTTTGAGGTTGCAGACATAGCTTAAGAATGCCTTGTTTTTATCCTTTGCCTGGGAGGTCAAATTTACTTCAGATGTGGCTTTGCTAGACTTTATTTGCACTCTTGAGTTCTTTGTTTAGTTTGAGAGTGCCCGCTAGGGGCTGCACCACTCAATTTTTGCCAGGATTACAAAGACATGTATCTGGTGCATTTCTCCCTGGGCCTCTGCTGAAAATTGGCTTTGTTCCAAGTCGGACCTTCCTGGTTAACAAATGTTAAATAAAAAAAATCAAATTTTCTTCCTTCTGTTATACAGCCTGTTGGTGGTATGATTCCACCAGGGTGGCTTGTTTTTTTGAGTTAGTTCTGTACTTCTTTCTGATGGTACAGCTGCCTGTATGCTGCTATTAACATGCTTGTATAGGGTGTCTATGAACACTTCTGCATAGGCAACAGTATTCTCAGGGGTTATGGCAGCTTGAAATTTTGTCAGGTTATCCCTTAATAGCAGGAGGTTAGTCTTAGAGTAGTTCCTGAATATTTTGGGATTATCTGGGGGTCCAGGATTTAGTTTGACTTCAAAAGAGAGCATTTTGTGGTCTGACCTTACCAAGGAAGATATTATACTAGGGGATGTGCAGCACTCTTCATACTAGTGAGGACCAGATCCAGTATAGTTACACACCTGGTTGGTGTATTGACAATTGGGTCCAGAGAGTTTGTGTTCATAAAATCCAGGAATCTCTCTGCCTGTATGTTTGGTGTCATATAGGGTTCTCAGTTAATACTTGGGTAATTAAAGTTGCCCATAAATATGGTATTAGTAGTTTAAATACATTGTATGAGTTTCCTGGGTCATAGAGGGGGACCTATAGCTTACAAGCAAGTGGTATTGGATTTTGCCTATGGTGATTTCAAAATGGAGCAGCTCAAGTGCTTTGTCCTGTTTGACCAGCCTTGATGTATATTTATTTTTGATGTAAATCAAGACACCTCACCTTTAGTCCCTGTCTGTGTAGCAGACGGAGATCACAACTCGTTGTTTAAAGTGTGTATATGATTCTGTTGAGACTTCTGCAGGACTATGACCACTGATACTGTATTGAGGAGTTTTGCCTGGATGCATTCTCAAACTCAGAGAAGATATAAGAAATGAGAATTTAGATTTTCTTTTGGCTAGAGCATTAGTTTTTGGAACCTCTACTGCAGAGATTATCAAAAAAATGTGATGAAAGGGGTAGGCTGCTGATTCAGAGAATATCTCAGATTTTTCAGCACTCTTTTCCAAGTGATTCTCTGACCTTTTTTTTTTTTTTTTTAATTTTCCAACAGATTCCCTACCCCCTTGTCTTATTTTGGCAAGAGACTAATTGAACAGTCCCAGCAAAATCCTGGTAAACAGACATTTAAGGGGCAATAGCAAGGGAGTTCTAAATATACATCAGAAACACCCCCAAACAAAGGAAAGTTTAAACAAGTCAGAATGACTTTTTAAGGGACCATGTCCCTCTTTCCTACCTTGGTGGTTCCTTATCCCTTACAGAAAGTCTGAATTTCCATTTTGTCTTTGGTAACAGATAGTTTCAGAGAAATAAGTTCTGAGGATTATTCATCAAGGTTACACATGGCAATGTGGGAGGAAATTTCTCTTTCTTCTAAATCCTGTCCCTCATCACAATTCCCACACCATTTCTATCATGTCTTCCTCCTCCTGAGTAGTACACACTGGATCCCAAGCCAAATGGCTTTGCTGCACTACCTTTCCATCTTGTCTCTTGGACACATTGGATGTCCAGTCTCATCCTTACTGTCATGTCATCCACTTACAAGTTGCATCCTGTCAGTGAACCTACATTTTTAGTTCATTTGGCAGGTTGATTGTTTGTTTTTTTACATCTAGCTTTTGCTAAACAGAGCTATCCCAGGTAACCCATGGGCAACTGATAACTTGCTGCTGACTTTCTGGTGGGCACACACTGGCCATTAGGGGCACATACACCCTTCCTACCATTATAATGGGTCCCTGGCATAAGTCAGAGTAGGCCATGTCCTCAATCCACTTTTCATCAAGAAATACCTATGCTCATTTAGCGACATTAGTCAACATGACTGAATCACCTAGAGCCATATTTTGACATCATGGAGTGGTTAGCCCTGCCATGGCATGCAGTCTGTGATTTGTGTTCTCCTGTCTTGAGAATACTGTGCACCCCAGTAGATGCCCAAAGCAGTTTGTTTATACAACTTCTCCCCTTATAGAGCACCATGTAGAGTCTGTATTGCTGACCAGAACTCCATTCTTAGGTGAGTTTGAGATGGAAACACTAAGAGTTTTACAGAGGTGGGAGGGATCCCACAGAGATAGAGACAGAACATGCAGACTCCAAACAAACATTGGCTGGAGGTCAGGATTTAACTTTGCACCTTGTGCATGGAAGGCGAAGACGTTCACTATTATGGCAGCTAATCTCATGTGAAGAACAAAAATTCAGGAATATGGTATGAGGAGTGCAAGCCCTAATATTAGCCAGATTACTGATTGGAATTAACAGTGATATGTGTGTAAATGTATAGGGACACCAGCTTGTTCACATTTGTGTAAGGCATGTTGTAGGCATAATGTCTCTAACCTGAATATTTTTCAGCAGTCAAGTAGGGTGGGTATGTGCAGGATGACAATGTATTTATTTTTTTTATCTTTAACTGGGTAGGTGAGCTGGTCCACAGATCTTTAGTCACCTGCTGGGCTAGAGACCAGACAGTATTACTAAGCATAGAAAAGAATGTAGTTAGCCCACCTGGGACACATACTCCGAGAGCTACATGATGTCTCTTCATATAGTCTAGGGAGGTACATCTGAGGTCATTTACACCTACATGGACTATGACTTAGTCATACTGGTACATATTGTCCAATGGCCTGAATGTATGGGTAATGTGCTGGATCCTAGTCCTCGATAAGCAGCTGACTGTGACTTTCTTCTTACTCAGACTGGTGAGAGGGACATCAAAATGTCTCACAATGGAGTCTTCTGTGACCATAATGTTGGCTTGTGTGGTCACTTGCCTTATGGGCTTAGAGTAGAGGCTCCATGAGATATGGGTATATGTGTTGATGTGGGTGTTTTTTTGAAAGAGTGCACCTGGGGCTGCTGAGGGTATTTGTTATGTGTACTTCATCTGGGAGGTCTTTAGGGTTTAGGAAGGTTACATTTTAGTGCCTCAGCATGTATGTATGCGTGTATATGTGTGTCTGTGTGATGGGTGTAGTGTGTGTACTAGTGATAATCTGATTCACATTGGGAGTGGTTTTATGCGAGACCTTTCCTTCCAGTGCCATTGTGTAAATACATCTCTCATGTACTGTATCAGTTTGTTTGAGAATTAGCTGGTTGTAAGTAAACATGAAGCCATTTTTGCATTGCCTTTGGATGCCCATATGCACCAAGCTAGTAATGGAAATAGTGGTAACGTTTATATCCATGGCAACAGACCCTTTTTTGTAGTGTAGATGGTTGTGGTGAGAATATAAAGGAATGCCAGGAGTGTCTGGTTTATATTTCTGGTGGCAATGCTTGTCACTGCAAACTAGTTGCCCTGTGTGCAGTTAGGTATTGGTGAAATTTCAAGGGTACTTTTACAGGAAAAAAACAACTCAGGATGTCTGCATCTATGCAGGGACTGCCAAACACTTGAATGGAAACTAATAAGTAGACCCAGATGATTTATGGATGAAGTATTTAGTGATATATTCTGAAGTTAGGCTAGACAGCAGCTAAATTTATCTATGAACTTGTATAATCATCAGTACTTGCTGAAAACAATGGTGGAAAAAGGGGATTTGCCTGATTGGCTACTGTCTGGCTGCTAACTAGTGCTGGCTTTACCACAGCTTCACACTGCTGGGATTCAATGCTACTTTGCTTTTTCTTTCACCAGAAGCAAAACAGCACCACCAATCCCAAGATGAGAAGCAGGCCACAAGCTCTTTGGTGATCAGCAGTCTTGTCCCAGAGGAAGCAAGGGTCTGTAGGCTTGTTGTAGCCTTCACAGATAGATGCCTTGGATAGCAACCAGACCAGTCAGGAAGGTCCAACAAAGCCACTCACTGCCCAGTCAGAAAGTCTGGAATCCATGCCCTCTGCTATTTCTCTCACCGGGAGTAAAATAGAAGCACAAATTCCACGCTGGCACCTGTGAAGCAGTTATCAGGTTTCCTGGTCATCAGCAATCTCCAGGAAATAATGTTCCTATACCCCCTTCTTTCACCAGGAGCAAAACCAAAGCACTAATCCCAATATGACTACTGAGAGGTAGAATATGGGCTTTCCGATAATTGGTGGTCTTGGACTAGAAGTTGCAGATTTTAAAGGTAAGATGGAAAAAGTGGGTTAATATCCTAAGAGTTGCAGTGTGCACTTGGCAATTAGATATGAAAGAGGGGATTACCTGAGCTTTAACATTCTAATTGGAATGCCACTAATTTTAAAAGAGCAAGAAAGACTGCAAAGGAGTGGACACTTTGTATTCTGCTTCTGTGGAATACAGTGGGATAACCTATAAATTTAAATAGCTGAAGGGGAGTGATTTGACAATAATTTTGTGCTTACTCACAGTAGCCAATGAAAGAGGAGTGGGAAGGAAATATATGGCGAAATTAACATAAGGGGCAGCCATCTAGCAAGGCAGATGAGTTTAAAAACACAACAGCACCAATGTGGGAAGATGAGAGAAAATTGAATTACTGTGTGACTCACGAGATACAGCTGTGGTCTCTTTCCTGGTTTAAATATGCAATTAAAAGCAGAAACAACTAAAATACAGTGTAAAGAAAATAGACCGCAGTATACAAAACAGAAGAAGGTAATGAACATTACAAGAAAGCAAAAACAGACTAATGTTTCCCTCGCAGCAATCTACAGCAGAGTCTGAGTGAGCTTTTCCAGTAAAACTTCACTGGACTGTAATAGTGCAAATAAGAGACAGTGTCACACACACACACATTCCTGGTAATTAAATATTTCTCAGCCTTTGGATGGGGAAAGCGTTTCAGGAAGCATTCATTATAGGACCAGTGATCACAAAAAGAAAGAAAACTACATTTGAATCTACTTAAGATGAATGCAGTTCTTGCTAGTTGACTGACTGATTCAGCACTTCTTACCACTTGGAAGCATTTCTACCCATACAGTAAGATACATCAGCAGGCATAAAGAAATGTACTTTTGTACCATTATGCAGAGAGGCAACAAAAGTGCAGGAGTTGGCCTTTGGGAACAATCACTTCCACTGTCCATATGCAAGAAAAGTCACAGTTCCCTAGGTGAGAGATTGCATATATTAGGAGACTCACAGTTCCCTAGGTGAGAGATTGCATATATTAGAAGACTCGCAGTTCCCTAGGTGAGAGATTGCATATATTAGAAGACACAGTTCCCTAGGTGAGAGATTGCATATATTAGAAGACTCACAGTTCCCTAGGTGAGATATTGCATATATTAGAAGACTCACAGTTCCCTATCTGGCAGATGGGATATGAACAACTAATTATTCTGTGTGTTTCCTGTGTGTGATCACTTTGCCTCACCTACCGCTGTCACATTTGATGCTTTTTCCTTTTCCTTAGTGGATTGTTCCAGCCAGAGTAGGAATGACCCAGATTTGGTTAAAGGGTCTGTTGTCATACCTCTCAACTGTCCCTGATTTTCATGGACATCTCTGATTTCGACTCAAATTTTAACTCTGTCCCTCTTAATCCCACCTAAAACTAGTGACTTTGGAGGAAAGGTGGTGAATTACACTTAATGAATAATGACAATAATTAAGAGTAATAAACTTCTTTTACTTCAGAAAATTTGTATTAATTCATATGCTCTGATTCTGTCAATGTTTCAAGTTAATAGCACTAATATTTTAAGTGTCCCTGATTTTTTCCTGACTTGTCTCTGATTCTGTTGAAATTTGTCCCCAATTGGTTGAGAGGTCTGTCTGTTGTATGTTTTTTTCCCTTTTCACTGATTATTAACCACTTCCTCAAAGTGAGACTGTCAAGTAAAAAGCTGATTTTTATACTCCATCCCGTGTCCTAGAGAGACAGTTTCACAGCTATCCATGGTCTGAGTAGCCCACCCTGCTGTACTACTTTGTCACCCTTGACTCCTGGCCCACCTGTCCAGGAAGCTTCATCCCAATCTATATACTGTTAAGCTGGCTGCATGGCTTCTTCAGTTCCCTCTTTTTTATGTAGTCTTTATTGCTGTTATTAGTGAAATAAGAACATGTTTGTCTTCTGTCTATTCCATCTGCTTTAATTACTACAGTTATGTTATCACAACAGCATTTGTCTTGTATTCAGTGGTACTAAATATTTCTAAAAGAGCATTACCAGGTTTTACCTGGCCACTTTTGTAAGTAACATATCAAATCTAATTTCAGCTTTATACAGAGCTTCGACCATACTGTTTTGTACTCCTTGTCACATAGTCAGTATCTTGTGGTGTAAGTTGCATACACAACGTTTCTCTATTCCCCTATATCTTCATTGCTGTTATTGCAGGTATGTGTTGTCTTTCATAAACCATACAAGTGATCCACAGATTCCAACCTTGCACAAATATGCAATACAACAAGAACAATTAGTTTGCAAAATCAAAACCGGTTATACGCAGAGAAATATAATCACTATGGTGATTTATTGTATGCAGTAATTATCCCCAAATTATGGAACTGTAGCCCGACAGATATATGCATAAAAACAATGCTTTAACATTCCTTAAGAACAATAGTATTTTCAAAATGCAGGCTTCCACTTCACAGGGATTGTTCTACTTGGTTGCTACACCATCTATGGTGTTTTCACTGTTCTGTAAGTTAACAAGTCAGAATAGATGTCAACACTGGTCTTTGTTTTTCAAACTGACTGTGGTAGTTGCAAACGCTTCACCTAATCTATTCACACAGGTCCGCACAAACTAGTATACTCTTTGTCGTCTTTCATGGTAGCCTTATTTGAACTCCTGAACGATATTACCTTCATAATAACCCAGTTATAGCATACAGTCTATTTATTTCTCTTATTGAGCTAAGAAATGACATCTTTATGTATTGACTGTCCTAAAATTCTTTCAAATAAACTGCTTCAATTTTGATATTAAGTGGTTATAACTTTTTAAAAGATAGAGCAGCCCAAGGAGGTGATTTAACTTCAAGAAGCATTATACAAGTCTTCAGTTCCCTTGATTGTCCAATCCGTGGAATTCCTGAATGGGAGGGTGTCCGTACTTTCTTCATCCCAACAAACCTGTACCAGAAAACATGCATGACAAGTGGAAGTGGTTCGCCACCCTCTGATGATAAAGGAATGGTTCCATATTCAGCATGTGTTACAATGGTCCTTGCTTAACAGTCAGATGTGCTTGACTCGGCTCTCTGCTGCTCTTTGATAACCAATACATCCAGTGGGAGCCTTGTATTACCTGATATGCCAGTTCTCTCCAACCTTAGCCTTACTATGGTGTACAAGGCACTCATTATGGTGCTATTCCTGCTGAGACCCCAATGTAGACCTACCATTTGAGATCTGTACTTTCATGCTTGAAAAGTTCATGCTTCCATCCTTTGAGTTGGCATCTTCAGTAGAAATATCTCTCATGGGTGGCATGATTTTTATTCACCATCATGTTGGCCAGACAAATCTCTGAACTGCAGGCCCTGTCAGTATGCCCACCCTCCCCCAATCTGACGTATGACAAAAATTAGTAGTACTATACAAGGAGATCCTGTTTATGTAAGAGGTGGTCAGAGAAAAAAAACTTGAATCAAGCACCACCCATCCAAGTGTTTATTTTGTCAGAGGAGAGTACTTAATGTCACATGTAGCTGTTTATAGGCAACTCGGATATTACATTTTTAAGACTAAAGCTATTTGTAAAGATAACTAGCTCTTTTTTCTCAATGGCTGAAATGAGAGTTTTTTGAAATGGCTGGCTAATTGTCTAGTGTTTTGTACTAATATGGGGAAGGATTGCCTAGCCCCCCTCCCAAAAAAAAAAAGTGCATTCAGCTGTTAAGATGGCCATGGCCTTTATTCCAAGTATCTTGTTAAGTGACATTTGGGCCACAGCATCTTTGTTCTTCTCTGCCCATTTTCACAAAATGGCTTCCAAGAGAAGAGACTTGGCAACATGGGAAGATTATATCTGTGGAACAGTCCTGACAATTGCAGCAAGGAATTGTGCATGTCATACAGCTGCAGCTTTAATGACAGATGTAGCATTGTGCTAAGTTCCCATAATTTTGTATAGAAGACTGAGATGGTGACAACATTTCAAGTAGAACTGGAAAAGCGTCTTTCTATATAGATAGAATAGCTTTTGATCTTCTCTGAATTTACTAGGAATCTGATGAGACTTTTTAGGAGCATTTGATCTCCCTGAATAGTTGCAGTGTTAACTAATTGGGAGGTTGAAACAGATCAGAGAGGCAGCTCACAGCACAGTTGCTTAGATCCGCTATGTCTTCTTGATTTTTTACTGGAACCTCGGAGTACATTACTCCAGTTCTGTGGATGAGCTTGAGGGAAAACTCTATCCTCCGATGTATTTCACCTTATCCCAGGATTATTTTCTTTCCCTGCAATATTGCTTAGATATTGCATATTGCCTCTGAGTACATTACTCCAGTTCTGTGGATGAGCTTGAAGGAAAACTCTATCCTCCAATGTATTTTACCTTATCCCAGGATTATTTTCTTTCCCTGCAATATTGCTTAGATATTGCATATTGCCACTTATTAACGAGATACAACCCCACAGAGAACCGTATTAGTGGACTCCGCACCTAATATTAACTCGGAAGTCTAAAATTTGTAACTGTGATTGTCTATACTCTGTATCCAATGCTAAACTCTGGAAGAACTCATTCTCAACAGAAATTGGAAGAATCTTGCCCCATGTACAATTTAACATCTCCCTGAAAACATGCCTGTCAATAAAATGTCTCTGCACTTGTAGCAACCAAATTACTAAGCTCCCCTTCTTATTCAAATTGTCATCCATTTCCAGTTTAAAGTCACTGAAAACGTAAGCATTAACAAAATGTTCCTGTCCTTGTACCAGCCTCATTACCGCCATTTTTTCTGTAATCAAGCAAAACAAGCATCATAAAAATCTGTCGATTTCCTGGTTACAGCTATTAAGTAAATTTTAATTGTTTGATTAAAATATGCTTGTACTTCATTGGCAGTCTGTGCACTAAAATTTTTGAATGGATAACTACTGTAAAATGTTGAACGTTCTGTAGATATATGTGAGCTTAGCATGCTGTATGAATTATGTAGTATACATAATGTGGCGATTACCTGCATACCTCAGTATTTTATTGCATATTTTCACTGTTAATTCATGTAAAAATGTGTAAGGTGGAGCCTTTCTCCTTGGGCCTCTGCTGAATAGGAGCTTTGGATTGTTGAACTTCCTTAGTAATCAAAGGCAAATAAATAAAGGGTTGGTAAGACTGGCATATTGCTCTATGTTGACTACAGAAGAGGGCATTGTATTTGCTTAAATAATATGTCACTAAATTGCTTACTCCATATGAATACTGTGTGATGGTGTACACAAATAAAATTCTTGGGTAAAAACTGTCAGTATAAAAAAGCTAATGATGAAAAACCCAGCCAACATCTGTATTTCAGTCCTCTTATTGAACTTAAGAATGTAGCCCTTCTTCCCAAATAAGGAAGCTTAAGGTTTGGCTTTGAAAATCAAAAGTGGTTATTTCCAATATGTTATCCTTTAAAGTGCAGTAAACTCTCAGTTCAACAGAGTTCAAGCAACCAGAAAAAAAAAACTGAAGAAATACAGTACAATTTTCATGTGTTGCACTTTCTACCATCCCCTGCAGAAACATACCTCGCAGCTTTAGAGTTTTAAAAAGGAAGATGGGACTAAATTCCCTCTCTCCTGAAACTAAGAACAAGTCAAACATAACATAGTATAGGGTATAGTGTTAGTCAGGCCTGTTTTTAATAGTAACTGTCAAGCAACCAGAAACTACAGTTGTCCGACATTTACCAATTCCCATGGGTGCTGGTTAACCATAAATGACTAGCCACAACTCCTCAAAATAAGTGGCCGTGGGGTCTGACTCCTGCACTCTTACTGTACGGTATATTGTAGACGTTTTGGTTCTTGTAGTTAGTATTGGTCCACACCATTTCCATTGGTTTCTCTGAATTTCCCAAACTTAAAATTGAGAAGACAAAAGTTTACTAATTGTGGTTTTGAAGGAGTGGGCTTTATAAATTGATTTGAATCTTGATTTCCTTCTCATTATCTCAAACGAGCAAAGTATGTCCTCACTTGCTTTTTTTCATTAAAACTGATACAGTTCCTTGAAAAGGAAGCAAGTTGTGTAAATGAATTATATTGTATAGGGTTGTACATGCATAATAGACCAAATGTGGGGGTACAGTACACTGTATCATTTTACAGTGCCTTACCCCATCTAACTGTTTTGAGAATAGGATAGGCACATCAGTTGTGAAACTGTTCGAACAGAGTGCTTGTGCTTCATGAGGTATGGCCTGATCAATACAATTGGCAATTGTTTTTAATAAATTCCTTTGCAAAGGGTGTGCCTTCTCCATTTAACTCCTTTCCCTTCCCTTTTTATAACTAGCAGGGCATGCGTTGAGGGGTACCAGCCCCCACTTAAAATGGAATTAACTGAAAGCACAGTATGCAACAATGTGTTGCAGTGATTTACAATGTTTTGCTGCTCATGAGATAATTTGTACCATATTCTTTACAGTGTGAATTTTGTGCATATGTATGCTTATATAGATAGCTTGATGCATAACTATACATATATCTAGATATGGCTATAACTAATATGTATGGGTATAATATAAAACATATGGAATGATATAGGTGTATTATATGTATGCATATGGATATCCATGCAGGTTTCCTCATGTAAGGATGTTTATGTAAACTGTGTTTTTTTTTTAATTTATGCAAACTGTGTTTTTTTTCCTCATATATGTTAATCTTTGGTCCATGCCATTACTGAAGCGTCTTTGATAATTCTAATAACAAGCCCTCATGGCCCATTTTTGATAGCGCTGACCTAAAATGGCTTTTAATAAGTGAGCGAGATGGTTGACTACGATGCAGAATTTTATGTGAAGAAGTATATAGGGTGTGATGCCCTACCACTGGAACAGTAATCAAGGAACCTCAATCCTCACCAATGGCAACTATGGGGGAAATTCACTGGGAGGATGACAGGTACACACACAGTATTTCCAGATGCAGCTGTCTGCATCAAGTACAATTTCCCTTAAGAGCACACAGAGACCACAGTCAGTCTGGGGCTTGTTTCTCACTCTTTCTCTAGATCTCCAATAAGACTCCCCAATGGCACAGCTATAGAGTTGTGATCTCAGCTGAGTGATCAAGCCAAGATCCTCCAGCACCCTCTCTGTCCAACCAGTGCTTCTTGTCCCTGCCCAAGTAGCTGACACACACACACACACTCTGAGGTTTGATTTACACACACACACCATGGGAAAGCCTGGCACAGGTTTAGTAGCTATGCCTCCTTCTGCCCAGACTATAAGGTAGTTATTATTGCCACCAGTTACTCCTTATCAGCTACTTTAGAGCCCTTAACAAAGGGTGTCCAATTTTACTGTGTAATATTAATACTAATACAAATGGTAGTTTGACCAAAAACAAGGCTATTAGGAGTGGCCCACACAGTGTCACCAAATTAAATATGCAAGTACTCTCAAAACTTAAACATCTCTACACAGATCAGCCACAAAATAAGGCTTAAATATAATTAATAATAAATAATAAAAGAACAAGACAATACAATATATATATTCACAGTGACGTCAAGAGTTCAAAACCACAGGAAATATTTAAAACAACATTGCAGGACAGTCTCAAATAAATAAAGAAAAACATCTAAGCTAGGCTTTACTGTATTCCTGACTGAATCTAAGAGAATTACTGTAGCCTACAAACTTACTTCATTAGAGCAAGGCAGATGTGTGGTGAATGGTTCTTGCCAGGTCCAAGAACAAATACAAAATGCTCTGTCTCACTAAGAGAATTCTCAAATTAATATCTCAAACATTACTGCTGGGCTAGCTTGCAGAATGACATAATTTCTTATCTGATTTCTAGTCCCCAGGCCCAAAGCAACCATTGATGGCAGCTGGTAGCATTTAGCATCTACCTGTAAAATACATAGACCTCAGATCTTTGGCAGATGCTGGAAGTCATAAAATAATTGCATTCCTTCACATTTCAAAACTATTAATTAGTTCACTCTAAGGACAATACAGAAAGCTTCTCAGCACAGACTGTCTCTAGCTGCATTAAAAACTGAAATATACCGTATTTTATTGTGAAGCCTATAAAGTAATTTCATTTCAGCTATTTTCCTAAAACTAGCTGCATTGAAAACTGAAATATACCATCTTTTATTGTGAAGCCTATAAAGTAATTTAATTTCAGCTATTTTCCTAAAACTTGCTGGACTGAAGTTACCTCCTGTATTCCAGTTGCCAATGTTAAAATATATACATTTAGACAGTTACAGTGGTGTATTTACATTTCTGTTTTCCTCCTGCAGGGCACACTGTAGATGCATCTCAAACATAAACACTTTACAAAATATCCCTTCAACACACGTGTGTACAAACCAGTTTGATATACACATGACATACAGTTCTCATACAGTTGTAGCACAAGCATTTTCTATAAGTTATTTTGATATTCACAAATGACATATAATTATTTGCAAAACTCCATCTACCTGTGCTGCCAGTATCTCCTTTCATAACAGACATCACATCTACCAGAAGAGGGCCTGATGATTTTTGATGCGAGCTTACCACCTGAGACACTGTTCTTAGGAGGGCTGTATCTCCTCCTGCTGTATGACGGTGTCATGCTATGTGAAGTACCTAGATGGCAGTCTCAGATGCTGAAGTGCCTGGATTTGTGAGTAGCACTTACTATCTTTTAATCTAGCAAGAAACTTGACTGCGCATTCAGCTGAGTCACAGACATTGCTAGAAACCCCAGCCTTCCCATGGCAGACCAAGACACTTAACTAGCTTAACAAAGGCATGCAGTGCTATAGCCATATGTGTCCTGTGCTGTTTTACTGAGGAAAACAAGGGCATTTCCAAGGATAGTAGATGAATGGGCAGGTGTGAGGAAGTGACTGCATTTTGCAAAGGCGAGAAAGTTAGCACTTCTTTATGAAGCATAAAAAATATGGATCAACAGCTTGCAGTACACAAATGAAAGTACAGTGTGCTTAGAGCTATTTCAACAAACCTATTTGCTATTTGCTTTACTTTTTTTATTACCACTGTTCTCCTGGTACTAAAACTGCTTGCTTCAATTTACAGATGATGCTGTCTGTGCTTGCCTAACTGCTCTGATTAGACCACGGCTTGACTATCATTACGTCATACAAACGGAAGATGTTGATAAGAATATAATGACCATTCCAGAGCCATGAAATGGATTAATCACATAAAAGGTTTACATTGTAACAGAAGACTGGTCATGCGGAATCATTTCTAACAAGTGGAATAAATTCTGTGAATGAATACAGACTGTAATGGCAGGATATTGTGGGAGCATGCGACTTTAAAAATGGTAAGTTTGTTCCTTAAACTTTGGAGTTGGAGTGACCCAGGGTGGCAATATTCTGCTTCTGATAACAATGTTTGTTACCATACTGTTTCATTTTTTTTTGTTTGTTTAGTACCTTTTTTTGCATATTGTCCACTTGCATCTACTCCAGCCTCTGCCCAGACCTCTCAACTATACAGACGTTTGCCTAATATTCTTGGTCTGCTCCTCATAAAAGTGTGTTTTTTTAACCCCGGGATGATCTAAAGATGAAATTCACTAAATGATATGCATTTGATTTTCAGACTTCATAGCTTTCAGAAGATGCATGCTAACACAAATCCTGTTATTATAGAAACGTTTTATGTTTATAAGAGCAATATTTAAAATGTATTCCTATTTTTGGGCCTTTGTCCCACCATTTTTTCAGGCTTTGTCCTGATTTCTTGCTCAAAGAGGTTGAGAGGTATGCATCTGCCTCAGGATCTCATTCATAATCTTTGATATGGTTACTGGCGCTGACCTTGATATACTTTTAACCTCATCAGCACTACTACCACCAAAGGCTGAGCAGGTCTTCTGGATTAATGCAGTGACTCCTTCACAACACAAGTAATGAACCATTGAGGGCACTGGTAGAATGCAGTGTTCGCCTCCCCTACCTAATTGTGATTTTTTTCCCCTATACAATTTCCTGTATAATTCCACTTCAGTTAACATTTGAGTTATGTACTAATGTGAATCACACTACCTAATTGTGATTTTTTTCCTATACAATTTCTTATACAATTCCACTTTGGTTAACATTTGAGTTGTGTACTAATGTGAATCACACTCCTGTGTAAGACACTGTTGGCACTCACTGCTGTTTGTGCCACATTTTCAGTGTTTACATATGAGTTCCACTCTAAGATGCAGATTTTATGCTGCTTTTGTACTGTGATCCATTCTGTTTCAGAGTAAGTATTTCCCAGTAAATAACAAAATATATTATTAAATAAAACTCCCAAACCGATAAAACAACCAGTGAAAAAGCAAAACGTACTAAGAAAAAACAATAACAGTGGTTGTAACAAGGCTGTAAGTGTTTCACGGATACACCACTTCTTCAGAATACAATCAAACAAACAGCATCACATTTAAATACTAAAACAATCTAATTATGACATCATGCAATTAAAACATAGCTTACTTAAAGGAACACTGTGTAGCAACTCTTAAAAACAATAAAATCAATGCTTCAGTGGCTTTGTCTTGAGAAAGGGTTTAAGTGAAACCATGCTGTTCAAGTCTGGAGGCTTGTCAGCATGCAATCGCAAAATCCATTCTTGTTCAACTAGTTCAGTAGTATTTTTAAAATCTCCCCCCTCTTCTTAGCACCTACAATTTGAAGTACTAAAAACTTAATTGTGTGGTCCATGCCTTCCGTCATTTTATGCATAGCTAGTGCACTGTTTTCTTTCATATTCCTGATGTGCCTGGTGTGTTCTAGTATCCTATCTTTAAGGCAACGATTCGTCTTACCTACATAGAAAGAAAAACATTTAACACAATAGCTAAAATAAATAACATTAGAGGTCCTACAGTCAGCATACATATTGGGGTCAATCTTAAAACCTAGACTGGGATGTGTAAAAGGTCCTCCCGTGTGTATATGTCTGCACGCCATACAATTTCTTCATAAATAAGTACCTTTTCTCTCTGACCTAGGAAACTTAGTAAAAACAGCAGTTCTATAACACAAATGGCTTTTCAAGGACCTATTATTGCGAAAGGTAAAGTTTGTTTTTTCACCTATCACCCCTTTGAGCCCTTCCACTGTAGACAAAATGTCCAAGTTCTTATTAATAACCTCACATACCACATTAAGACAAAATGTCCCAGTTCTTATTAATAACCTCACATACCACATTAATGTCACTGGCAAAGGTTAAAGGCATCCGTAGCACATTATTAATGCTACATCCAACATCATTCCTACTAACTTCCATCTGTAAGTGAACAATATTCTCATTATAGTAAGGTTTACATCTATTATGTCTGGTTCTCCAGGCCTCAAGTATACATTTATCAATGTCATACCCTTTATATCCTCTCTGAATTAATTCTGATTTAAGTTGATCCAGAGCAAGTTGCAACTGGTTGTCATCATTATGTAGACGCATCATCCTAAAAACTTGTCCTTGTATAATATTCTGTTTATGTTTTTCGGATGCATACTGTTGTTGTGCAGCAGGTTGTTCTTCCTCACTGGCTTCCTATACAGACTAGTCCTGATAGAATCTAACCGATGCTTGCTGACTTTAACATAAAGAAAATCTATTTCATTAGAAGAATATTTATGTGTAAACCTCAGAAAGCTCATAGTCCCATTCAGATATACGATGAAATTAGTAAGAGCTTGTTCAGAACCCTGCCACAACAAAAAAATATTGTCCACAAATCTTATGTACTTGGCAATGGATCCACTAAACAATTCACCAGAAAGTATATACTCATGTTCCCATTTGACCAAAGAAAGATTAGCGTAGCTATTGGCATACACAGTGCCATAGCCACGTCAACCTTCTGTAAATAACACGTGTCCCCCAAAAACAAAAACATTGTTATCCAATACAGTGTCAAGCAATGTACAAGTTAACTGCACTTTATTATTCTCCATCTCCTTGTCACAAAGCAACTCTTTCACCTTCTCTGTACCCCATTCATTGGGAATGACAGTAAACAATGACTCAATATATAGACTCACAAAATAGCAACTGTGCTCAACATCTCTCCATTTGGAGCTGAGCATATTCAAAAAGGTCTTAGTTTAACACATCCCAATCTAGGTTTTAAGATTGACCTCAATATATATGCTGTGACTGTAGGACTTGTAATGTTATTTATTTTAGCTATTGTGTTAAATGTTTTTCTTTCTATGTAGGTAAAACAAATCGTTGCCTTAAAGATAGGATGCTAGAACACTTTAGGGACATCAGGATTATGAAAGAAAACAGTGCACTAGCTATGCATAACATGAAGGAAGGAATGGACCACACATTTAAGTTTTTAGTACTTCAGATTGTAGCTGCTAAGAAGAGAGGGGGAGATTTTAAAAATACTACTGAACTAGTTGAACAAGAATGGAATTTGCGATTGCATGCTGACAAGCCTCCAGGCTTGAACAGCATGGTTTCACTTAAACCCTTTCTGAAGGCAAAGCCACTGAAGCGTTGATTTTATTGTTTTTAAGAGTTGCTATACAGTGTTCCTTTAAGTAAGCTATGTTTTAATTGCATGATGTCATAATTAGTTTGATTGTTTTAATATTTAAATGTGATGCTGTTTGTTTCATTGTAGTCTGAAGAAGCGGTGTATCCGTGAAAGCGCTTACTCCATTAAATGCTCTTGTTTTTAGCCTTGTTACAACCAGTGTTACTGTTTTTCTAAATAACAAAACATCATCACTTAAGCAGTAATAATATACAGTAGAGGCTCCAACCTTAAACTGAGCAGTACTTTGCCACTCCTTGTATTTCCAGACAGTGCAAATGCATCTTGCTGTTTAGGCAGTTAGATATCCAAATGAAATACAAGTTGCAGCATAATGCTATGACTGTACAACATCATTTGTGCTGAAATCCTGAGAGTGAGTTTTCTGAATGTTGTAAGGATAAATGCTGATATTAGACAAAGACACACTCCATCATTCATGTCTGTCTCCTTTATGGAGCAGCCAAAAGACTAACAGGTGCGTTTTAGGTTCATAGGTATGTACTAGACTATCGGCCCAAGGGCCTAAGTAAGCCTAGCCAACAAGGTTCCCTGGCTTATGCCACCCAAGAAAGTTAATTTTCTGTGCCCATGTCGAGCAGATCCACAGAAGTGATCCCCGGGGTGTACTTCCTATTTCCCATCCACTCATGAAGATTTTTATTGAAGAGTGCTAATGAGGAACTTTTGCTTGACATAGATGGGTAGCTTGTTCCAGAGTATAGGAAGTCTCTGGGACAGGAATCTATCCCTCCAGCATGTCCTGTTTATTGTGGTGACAAGGTTTAGGTTCCTAGAGCGTGTAGCTCGGAGGGATTGGGATTTCTTAAGGTGTAGCATGTCCAGCAGCTCTGGGTTTAACATAGCTTTTTATGTTAGGCAGAGATCTCCTCGGAGTAGGCGATATGCTACTGAGTAAAGCTGGAGTTTTTTGAGACGGTTAGTATAGGGCATATGTTTGAGGCCAGTGATCTTCTTTGTGAGGTACTTCTGTGTCCTTTCCAGCTGCTGCAGATGTCTTGTGAGGTACATTCCAAAAGGGGCGTTGTACTCTTTAATGGGTCTAATGAGTGCCGAGTAGAGGGGAAAAAATTACCTCTTTTTTCCTGGATGAGAACCCTTTTGCAATGAGGTGTGCCACATAGAAGAATTTCCTGACTACTGTGGCGATGTGATTATCAAAGGAGAGGCTACTGTCCACCTGGGTCCCAAGGTCTCCTATCACACATTCGGCGTTAAGTAGATGGCAATTTATGTGGTAGTTCATGGGTGCAGAGTTTTTACCAAAGAGGATGACTATGTACTTTTGGCATTGAGCTTGAGGCCATGCCTCTGACACCAGGCATCTGTCTCAGTGAGGCCCTTCTGTAGGATGTCCACATCATTTGGGGACTCTGCTGTGGCTCCTCGCTTGCAGTAATCTGTGAACTTCGTTAGCCAGAGGCCTTCTGTGTTAGCCTGTACTTCAGAGAAGTAGATACCAAACAGGAGAGGTCTCAGGACTGAACCCTGTGGTACTCCACGTGTCACTGGTTTGAAATCAGATTTGGAGTCTGCAACTTTTACAGTGTGGGTTCTGTCAGTGAGACAGTTGACAACCCATCTTGTGATGTAGGGATTTATACCTAGTTTATTGAGTTTTTATATAATTCCAGAATGGGGGATGGTGTCGAATGCCTTGGCGAGGTCAAGATAGGCTTTGTGAATCGCCTTACCCTCGTGTATGGCTTTGGTGACTGCCGCAAAGAAGCTGATCAGGTTCAGAAGGCATGATCTGCCTTTCACAATCCCGAACTGGGTGGGGTCCAGAGTTTGGATGTTACCAATGTCTTTGTTTATGAGTTCCATGATTATAAACTCTGGCCGAAGCACAAAAGGAGGTGGAGTATCTATATTCATCAAAGATACTTACACCTCCAGGTTAGTGTCACTGCACGAAGCATCGGAAACCATCCATGTGCAGCTAACAGCGGGCAAAACTGCCTTTCAGTTTGTAGCCTGCTACAGAACACCCTCCCTATTACAGGAACCCCACTTGGCATTCCTGAGAACACTGGAGAATATGAAGGTCTCTCCAAACACTATGTTTTTGGGTGACCTCAACTACCCAAACATTGACTGGGAAAACTACTCAAGCCCAAACACCCTTGCCCAACGGTTCCTTGAATTTATAAACTCTAACACAATGGAACAACTGGTCACCACTCCCACAAGAGAGGAACAACATATTGGACCTGGTCATCACCAACATGGGGACTCTATGTTCCACACCAGAGGTAAACCCCTCATTGGTAAGATCAGACCATAAACAAATTTCCCTGGACATCCATATCCCGTCCCCACCCTCAACCAAGGAAATCACTGTAAAGAATTTCGCAAAAGCCAACTTTGCACTTCTCAAGACTGAGGTGGAATCCTTCAAAGCCCCTGGGCCAGAGGATAATACAGCCCAATCCGCAGAATCCTTTGCAAATGCATTCTATGAGCACCTGCAGGAATGCATGGATCATGCTGTCCCAAATAAAACCAAAACTCACTCCTCCAAAAATAGGAGACCGGTCTGGTGGACCCCGGCCATAAATAAATAAGCTATACAACAGAAGGAGGAAGCTACTACATGACAGAGCAAAATCCCAAAAAGGGAAGGCATCTCTGATCAGTATTAGCAAGAAACTTCGATCCCTCATAAAATCATCAAAGGCCAGTTTCGAAAGAAAAATTGCCCTGGACACTAAAGATAATCACAAGGCCTTCTTTAGTTATGTCAGGAACATGGGTGGAAACTCCCAGATATGCTCTGAATTGTTGCATAACAGTACAAAATATACCGAACCTACAGACATAGCCAACATCCTGGCAGATTCATTGCAGACTTCTCCCCCCCTTCCCCCCCAAAGGAGCAAATGCCTATCCCAACTGAATGTAACCTCCCTGACATCACAGATGCACAGGTGAAAGCTGCCCTCTCCAAAGCAAAAAACACAGCATCTATTGGACCGGACGGTGTCCCAGGCTGTGTCTTACACGAGCTCCAAGAAGAACTGAACCCTCACATTAAGTCACTGTTCAAACTTAGCCTTACTACAGGATATGTACCCAAAGAATAGCGTACAGCTACAGTGATCCCACTCCACAAAGGTGGTGCCACAACGAACCCCAGAAACTATCGCCCCATAAGCCTGACTAGTCTGGTCTGTAAAGCTATGGAGCGTATTATCATGGAACTCATAAATAAAGACATTGGGAGCCTCCAGACATTGGACCATACCCAATTCGGTTTTGTTAAGGGCAGATCTTGCCTCTTAAACCTAGTTGATTTCTTTGAAACAGTTACCAAAGCCATAGATGAGGGCAAGGTAGTCCACACAGCCTACCTGGACCTCGCAAAAGCCTTCGACACAATACCCCACTCGGGTATCATAAATAAGCTTACCAGCTTAAATATCAACCCCTATATCACAAGATGGGTTGCAAACTGGCTCAGAGATAGAACCCACATGGTCAGAATCGCAGGTGCCATGTCCGAATCCAAACCAGTTACAAGTGGCATCCCACAGGGCTCAGTTCTGGGACCTCTCTTGTTCGGTATATACTTCTCTGAGGTTCAGGCTAACACAGGGGGATTATGGCTGACAAAGTTCGCAGATGACTGCAAACTGGGGGCCATAATCGAATCTCCAGCTGACACAAGCATCCTCCAAAAGGGTCTCACAGAGACGGATGCTTGGTGCCAGAGCCACAGCCTCAAGCTAAATGCTAAAAAGTGCATAGTCATCCCCTTTGGGAAAAACAAGGTGCCCACAAATTACCACATAGGTGGTAATCCATTAAGTACAGAAAAAGTAATTAGAGATTTGGGGACCAATGTAGATGGTAATCTCTCCTTTGATAATCACGTTGCCAAAGTGGTTAGAAAGACCTTCTATATAGCCCACCTTATCATGAAAGGGTTCGCATCTAGATCAAGAGAGGTCATTGTGCCCCTCTACTCGTCACTCATCAGGCCCGTAATTGAATACAATGCCCCGTTTGGGATGTACCTTACCCAACACCTGCAGCAACTGGAGAGACCCCAAAAGTACCTCACCAAGAGGATCATGGGCTACAAACAGATGTCCTATGCAGCTCGACTAAAGAAACTCCAGCTCTACTCAGTTGCTTACCGCCTACTCGGAGGCGTTCTATGCCTGACGTACAAAGCCATGTCAAACCCAGAATTAATGGACATGCTCCACCTCAAAAAATCCAAGTCCCTTAGAGCTACACGCTCCAGGGACCTAAACCTCAGCACAAAAATAAACAGGACATGCTGGAGGGACAGATTTATTTCCCAGAGGCTCCCCTCACTCTGGAATAGAATCCCAATTCATGTTAGACATAGCCCCTCGCTGACCCTCTTCAAGTGAAATTTGAACACGTGGATGGGAAATCGCAAATTCACCCCTGGGATCTCCCCAGTGTCCCTGCTAGATGGAGGCACAGTAAACTAATCTTAAAAGGGTACCTTCTGTGACCTACTTTACAGAGGCACAGTAGGCTAATCTAATAGGGAGGCGGAAGCCAAATACACTCTAGCTAGGCTTATAAATGCCCTAGAGCAGATTGCCTAGTATCTACCTATGAACCTATACTTTCCATGGCCTTGCAGACCAGGCTTGTCAGGCTAATAGGGCGATGGTTCCCAGGATCAGTGGTGGCTCCCCCTTGTGAAGTGGGATAACTGTTGCTGTGCACCATTCAGTGGCACAAAGCCTGACTTGAGACTATGATTGAACATGGTGCTTAGGTGGGGAGCCAGTTCATTCTGAAGTTCGTTTAGATTAGAGTTTTGATTTTTACCTTTGACTGGGTAGTTTTATATGGTAGTACTTGCTTGTATACTTATGTTGTTAACTTTGTCACTTTCACTACTTAAACTGTCTTAGTTATAACACATCAGGCTCCAAATAAAAAGCACAGGCAATGGCATGCATGATAGATATCTATTTCTGTCCCTGAGCATACCTTTCAGCTGTTCAGAGTTTTGCAGAATATCCAAAATTTACCTTGTGTTTTTCATCTGTACCACCTAAAATTTGTGGTTTTCTGTTACTTCATTAAGGAATGCAGTCACTAAGTAATGACAGCCATTTGAGTTTCTGACTTCACATCCTTCAGAAAATTGATGCTAATGCAAATTATACAGTGATGGCTCATTTGTATTCAAAAATGAGCATGCTGATTGGACAGTCCTGTCAGCATGTCAATTGTAAATTTATACCACTAGAATAAAGTCCATCCGCTGAAGTACCATTGAGCGGCTGGACTTTCTGTTGGAATATGCTGAGGAACAGAATAAAGTAAATGCAAAATCAGGTATGTTCATAAAATAAAGAAACAGAAACGTACCTGATTTTCCTTCTATTTCTCCACTGTCCTTCTAAAATGTTGACAGAAAAAAAATAACAACATAGATTGTGTCTTCTCTGTTGTTTCTCCTGCACTGCACTGATGTACTGTGCAAGTGTGGGGATGCGGGGGATAATTATATTTGCATTACTTTTGTTGTCCTAAGATAGCATGAAAACATACTATTCCTACAAATTTTGGAATAGAACAACCATTACTGTGGAACCTAACAACTGGTATGGTGAAAAGATTTGGGACTTGTTTTTTAATCTACATACTCTTTAAATAAATAAAAGTTGATTGTTTTCGATATCATTAATTACATGAGCTGAGATATGGCTGGTCTTTTAGACATGCCACCCATTCCGTCTTATAGGTTCATAGGTGTGTACTAGGCTAATGGCACTGGAGCCTTTACAAGCCTAGCCCATAGGATTACCTGGCATCGTGCCATCCAGCCTTAGTTCCTAGTGCCTTTGTCGAGTCTTTGTGAAGGTTTGCAGTGCATTCCTGTGTTGTCAGTTTTATTTAGCTTAACTGTAGCATATGGAATACTACCGTTTGAGTAATGCACGTCAGTGTATGGTAATCTCATACTGACTTTCTTGGCAGTATTTTTTAAATTGATATGTAAATGTGGTGTCTGATAAACATAGAGATATTGGCAATGTTTGTAAATGCTGGACATTTGTACTGTGTATGAGTAGCAGTTAACCGAGTCATCCAAGATGTAGTGGGTAAATTAGTCATTAGCAGGGAGGTTTGCTGTGATTTGACGCAATTAAGGGACCCAGTAGTGGTCGTGGAGTGAGCTTGGACAGTGGGAGTATGAAACAGAAGTACGTGCCACTGACTTTGTCTTAAAGATGATTAGGTATGTGGATGTGTGCCTACGTTTCCTCAGGCTTTAGAGCACAGCATAGAATTGATTAGGTTTTATGACCGTTTTTCTTTTTTTTTTCCTTTGAATGCAGGAAATACTTGACAAGCAGTTGTCCATTCTTTGTAGGTAGATCTACAGGCTAAAACTGTTGCAGTAGAATGACTATGGTGGCCATTAAGGGGAAAATAGTAGAATACAGGGACTAATTATATAAATGAGTGAGATATAGTCGAAAGAAATAACAGGTTTTGCATTAACATGTAACTCAAATGTCTATCATTATTGTCTAACTTCAGTCCTTACTGATTTGCCACTAATTTACCAGAAAACAAAAATTTTATGTAAAATGGACCAAAAATATGAGGCAAAAATCTGTGCAGTTGAGTGGCATGAGCACCATGAGAATCCATGGACAAGGTAAAAGGTAGGGTGGGATAGAAATACTAAACTTTGTAATACTAGCAGTATCAAGTCAAAAGGAATTGCTATCACGTTAGTTTATGAGCATTATATTGTAGTACCCCTAAGCAAAGGTGCCAAATACTCAATGAATAATCATGAGGCCAGTGAAAACATCACCATGAATATTCATTCATTTTTCAAACACATCACTGGGTGTTGGGGGTAGATGGGGTTTGGGTGGGCCTTGCTACTGCAAATCCAGTGGGGTACTACAATTCAATATTGCCATTGTAAATAACTAACATTTAATGCTTAGCATTTCAATCCTGTGATGCTACTTATGTAAATTTGTTAGAAGAGATGACAGTTGCCTTTAAATCCCTGACTGATCTAATTGCTTTGCTTTTCTATGAAAGGGGAGTGTTAAGTTCTCCTCCTCGTTGCAGTAAAATAAGTGGAAAATATCTCCACAGCTTTCTGTCTTTTTTTTTATAGGAGTGCGTCTGACATTAGCAGGATAATGTCTATGTTGAGCTCTCTCAACATAGGACTAGCAAGACCAGACAGGAGGAGAAGGAAACCACACACACTATAGACCCAGTCTCACATAATACCATCACAACCTCAAATCATACACATAAACACACAAAGACATACTTGGAGGCTCTGATCAAAAATCTACCAAAACAGCAGTGGCCACCAAAGCAGACACCCAAACAGCTACCACCTCAGAACACAACACCTGCAACACATAGACCACACAGTCAGTGTCAAGCAGTCACAGCCCTTAAGGCCAAACACAATGCCAGACACACTAGTCATTGGTGACTCCATAGTCAGACTCACCAGACTGAGTAAGGAGAAGGTCACAGTAAACTGACTGTCGGGTGCTAGAATCCGCCACATAACACATGCACTCAGGTCTCTCAACAGCAGGTACAAGTACGACTCAATCATTGTCCATGCTGGTGTTAACGACCTGAGACGTACCTCCTTGTGGACTACATGAAAAGAGACATAGAGGAGCTCTCTGATTATGTAGCCCAAGCAGGTATGACCCTGACCTTGAGCAGTATCCTACCTTCACCAAGAATGATGCCACAATACAGAGATAAGATGATCAGCTTTAACAATTGGCTTAAACTCTGGTGTCATTCAAAGGGGATCCAATGTCTGTCTGCCTGGGATGACATGCTGGACAAGCCACGCTGCTTCGCAAGGGACGGCTTGCACTTGTCACCCTGGGATTCGGATTTTGGCAAAGGCTCTTGCTACCCCATAGTGCCTTTTTTAGGCAAGGCTCAAATTCTAAACCTACCACCCTAGAACACAACAAAGAAAAAAAACTAAGGGTAATGCTGCTCAATGCCAGAAGTCTCAACCTCAAGATGCACGCACTCGAGGCCCTTCTCAGTATGGAGAACATCGATGTCTGTGCTGTGACAGAAACCTGGTTCAAGGCTCCTGAGAGCACCCCAGCACTATCAGGTTTTACCTCATATCATGCGTTCCGGCCCCAAAACCCGGGCAATACCAAGAAAGGAGGAGGGGTATCCATATTCATCAAGGACACCCACACCTCAAGATTGGTGGCAACGCATGATGCATTGGAAACCATCCAGGTGCAATTAACCATAGGCAAGACTGCTCTGCAATTTGTAGCATGTTACAGGCCACCCTCGCAAACTCAGGAACCTCACATGGCCTTCCTGAAAACACTGGAGGGGATAAATGTGTCTCCGAACACCATCATACTAGGTGACTTCAACTACCCTAATATAGACTGGGAACACTACTCGAGCCCAAACACTCTAGCCCAGAAGTTCCTGGAATTCATAACCTCAAATGCCATGGAACAACTAGTCACCATCCCCACAAGAGGAGAAAACATACTTGATCTCATCATCACGAATATGGGAGCACAATGTTCAACGCCGGAAGTATACCCCTCACTGGTGAGATCAGATCACAAACTAATCTCGCTGGAGGTCCTCATCCCGCCCCACCGAAATGAAAAGACCACAGTAAAGAACTTCTCGAAAGCCGACTTCACACTTCTAAAGACTAGTGTGGTCTCCTTTAAGGCCCCTGAGCGGCGGTAAACATTACTCAAACCGCTGAATCACTTACAAATGCCTTCTACCAGCACCTGCAGGCTGCATGGATCAGGCAATCCCAAGCAAAACAAAGACTCTTTGTACCAAAGGCAAGCGTCCAGTCTGGTGGACCCCAGCCATAAACAAACTCTACAACAAAGGAGAAAGCTACTACAAGATAGAGCAAAATCCTTAAAAGGTAAGACACCTCTGATCACTATAAGTAAAAAGCTAAGAGCTCTCATAAAATCATCCAAAGCTAATTTTGAGAAAAAAATAGCTACGGACTCTAAAGACAACCATAAGGCATTCTTTAGCTATGTCAGAAACCTAGGAGGAAACTCCCAGATATGCTCAGAATTAGTTCAAAATGATGTGAAGATTACTGATCCTACAGACATTGCCAACATACTGGCTGACAGGTTCAGTGCAAACTTCTCTCCCCCCTCACCCCCAAAAGGAGAGATATCTATACCAAATGATTGTAGCCCCCCAAACATCTCTAACGCCCAGGTGAGAACTGCTCTCTCCAAGGCAAAGAACACAGCATCCATGGGACCTGATGGTGTCCCCGGCTGTGTGCTCCATGAACTCAATGAGGAATTAAACCCACAGTTAGGACAGCTGTTTAATCTTAGTCTTACCTCCGGATACGTGCCCAGGAGTGGCGCAGCGACTGTGGTCCCACACCACAAAGGCGGTGCCTCCACCGACCCTGGAAATTACCGTCCCATTAGCTTGACAAGCCTTATCTGCAAAGCCATGGAGAGGATCATAATGGATCTCATAAATAAAGACATAGGGAATTTGCAGACTTTGGATCCAACCCAGTTTGGCTTTGTCAAAGGCAGATCATGCCTTTTAAACTTGGTTGACTTTTGAAACAGTCACCAAGGCCATTGATGAGGAAAGGCAGTCCATACAGCCTACCTAGACCTGGCGAAGGCTTTCGATACAATACCCCACTCAGGTATCATTGAAAAACTCATCAACTTAAATGTAAACCCATACATTACAAGATGGGTTGCAAACTGGCTGAGTGACAGAACCCACAGGGTCAGAGTTGCTAGCGCCATGTCAGACTCAAAGCCTGTCACAAGTGGTGTCCCACAGGGCTCAGTCCTGGGCCCACTCTTGTTTGGCATCTACTTTTCTGAAGTACAAGCAAACACAGGAGGGTTATGGCTGACAAAGTTTGCAGATGACTGCAAACTGGGCGCCATAGTTGAAAACACATCCGACACAGATATCCTTCAAAAGGGTCTCACAGAAACGGATAACTGGTGCCAGAGCCATGGCCTAAAGTTAAATGCCAAGAAATGCATAGTCATACCCTTCGGGAAAAATAAGGTTACCCCTAGCTACCATATAGGTGGCAATCCCCTGATCACAGAAGAAGTTATCAGGGACCTGGGAACCCAGGTTGACAGTAGCCTTTCATTCGACACTCATATTGCTAAAGTAGTTAGGAAGACCTTCTACATTGCCCACCTCATCATGAAGGGTTTCACATCTAGATCAAGGGAGGTCATAGTCTCCCTATACTCATCACTCATCAGACCAATGATCGAGTACAATGCCCCATTCGTAATGTATCTGACCTGACACTTGCAGCAGCTGGAGAGGCCACAAAAGTTCCTCACCAAAAGGATAAAGGGTCTCAAAACTCTGTCTTATGCTGCCCGACTGAAAGAACTCCAGTTATATTCAGTTGCTTACCGCTTGCTCAGATGTGACCTGTGCCTGACATACAAGACCATGTCAAACCCAGATTTGATGAACATGCTTCATCTCAAAAAATCCAGATCCCTCAGAGCCACAAGGGCGTGAGACTTAAACCTCGACACGGTTATTAATAGGACGTGCTGGAGGGATAGATTCATCACCCAAAGACTCCCTATGCTGTGGAACAAAGTCCCGGTTTATGTGAGGCAGAGCACCTCGCTGGCCTTGTTCAAGAGGAATCTTGACCAATGGATGGGAGATCGCAGATACACCCCAGGGGTTACCTCAGTGTCACTGCTCGACAGAGGCACAGCAAAATAATGGGCATAGTTTCTCCAAACTAAAGGGTTGGTGTAAGCCACAAAACTATGGGCTAGGCTTATAAATGCCCTCGGGCAGATAGCCTAGTATGAACCTATGAGCCTATCTAAGATTGACAGCAGTACCTGACAGGGTAAACTAAGGATTTATCTGTGTCTATGGTATGTCATGCAGGCAGATAAGGATTCCTCTGCAAAGTATGTGAGAAGCTGAACTTAAAAAAAAAAAAGTAGGTGTTCTTTCCCTTCCTTTTGATTCTGGTACCTACGCAATACTGGAACTGTATTGTATGAAGAAATGAAACCCAAGGATTGAGTTAAACTGTATGAGAGGGTGGAGTTTTCCTTTAATCCTGCATTGTAGAATTACTGATCATTTTGCCATTCTTATGATTTGTTTCTTATTTTTCAGCTGAGCCAGTACATTTCCCCACTAAATTTTATTGTATTTATTTATTTATTTTGTTACGTTTGTTTATCAGGAAAGTCCGACGGGACAAGTTGTCCTTTTTCAATGGAGGCCCAGGGAGAAATGCCCCACATAAATACATAGAGAAAGTATGCAACAATAGAGAAAGTATGCAACAGTAGATTGTAGTAGGAATGATAGTAGATATAAACATGATAAAAAATGAAAATGATTGTCTGTCTGTGTACGAAGATATAGAACAGACAGAACAACATTTTTACATCTTGACAGTACACCATTTTTATAGTACGCATAGTTTTAAAATAACAATTTAGCTAGTTTTTGATAGGGTTGAAAAACTAAGTAAATATTTATTATTTTTTTGAGGCTGTGCACCAGAATTTTTTTTGTCCTACTTGATCCACCATCCCCAATTTTTCTTATGGAAATTCAACAGGGTGTTAAGCAGTCCAGCTTCTTCCCCTTTTTGAAGTTGTCTTACAATTTATTCGACCACTTGTACTGAGGAGGGGGGAGGGTAGCAGCTTTATATTTCGCCACGGTGGTACAGCGGTTAGCGTTGCCGCCTCACAGCAAGAGGTTCTCTGGTTTGATCCTTGGCTGGGGTGCCCTCTGTGCGGAGTCTGCATGTCCTCCCTGTGGTCGCATGGGTTTCCTCCGAGTGCTCTGGTTTCCCCCCACATCCCAAAGACATGCTGTAGGTGGATTGGACACTCTAAATTAGCCCTAGGCGTGAGTGCGTGCGTGTGTGTGTGTGTGCTTTCTGTGGAAGGTTGGGCGCCGGGCTGGCAAGTCGACACTGTAAAACTCCACTGCCAATCATGAGTGGACAGGTGATCCGCTGTGGCGACCCCTAATCGGGGAAAAAGCTGAAAGAAGAATAAGAAGTAATGCCTCTTTTAGCACCAGTCATTGACATCATTTGACTCTTGGTGTAGTTTAGATGCACTTCATCTCTTATAGCTAAAAGCAGCATCTCTGGTGACAAGGCCATTTATCAAAAAAAGAGAGAGAGAGAGAGAGAGATGGCCAATTCCTGCAATATCTTCTTAAATCTCGGAAGCTTGGAATAGTCCCAGAAAACATGATACCATGTTTCTCTCATAAATGAGACAGTAATTTCCTCTGCACTTTTCTTCCCTAGATTATGTTTTCAAACAAAAACTGGGATAGAAAGTGTCACACACCTTTTCCTTTGCTGCACTAATAGTCTAAAAGGAGCAGCAGCTATAAGCAAAGTCTTTTTCAGGCCTGTCTTGAATCGGTTAGTCCAGCTGAGATTATGTGAGCTCAGGAGTGTACTCTAGTCCTTTATTTGCTGGCTATCCTCTGAATAATGATTTTAAAGTTAATCCATTTACATCCTGTCCCTTGTTTATTGGTAATGCTTAGTTCTGCCACACTTTAATTTTAAAAGCTTAATCTTTGCGTACGTCTCTACCTTTGTATGCCTAAATGTGGAACAGTACCTCTTAAAATGTGAAGAAACAAAATGTGTTCGTTATTAACCATTGATCTCACATTATCATTAAATGCTTTATGTTGTGCTTACAGAATCTTTTTATGAAGCAACATGGCTCCATATTATTTACCCCTAGTTTTGCTTAGAAAACTGAATGCAGAATGTGTGTTAAACTACTTTCCCATGAAAGATCGAGGCAAAAACAATTTCAGAACAACTTATCCTGCACAACTTATCAAGAAGTTAATTCACCTAAGTTGTCACTGAAGTACTTCAAAAAAAATAATTTTTGCGCGGGGCACACCACCCCTGTACCCCCACATATAGGGCACTCTCCCTCCCATGCCTCCTTATTTATCCATGCTAATTCATAGCTGCATACCAGTAGGGAAAGGGGAAGATCACTAATACAATTCACAGTGGTCTTGCACAGGCAGCAATGCCACACTCATAGCCAGCCTTAGGCATAGGCTAACTAGGCAGCCACTGGGGGTGCCACTGGAGCAGGGGCACTTTTCAGGTGTTTTTTTTTTTTTTTTTTTAGAAAACAAATATTTCCTTTAAAATTTATTGACTGGATGCAGGAAAAACTGAACAGTAAGACAAACTATGAGAAAAAGGAATAAAAAGTAATCTGGATGGTGTAGGTACACCAAGATGGGGGCACCAGGTGGGGTTGTGTGGCGCCCTTTTGCCTAGAGCACGAGTTGACCAAAGGCCTGCCCTGCACATGGTCTTGATTACAGTGGGAAGAACTAGTGAGCAGGTGTGATTGGGCATTTGGAACCTGATGAAATGGCCACTGAGCAATTGTTGTGAAGCCACAGCAAACCATTTTTATTGGAATCTTGTTGTTTTGTGAAGCAAAATGAGGATGAATTCCTTAAAATCAGGTTTAGTTGAAAAGTGGTATTTATATCAGCCAAGCAGTAGTGATGTCATGAGAAGACCAGTCCAAACAAATAAAAGGACCATAAACTGCTGCAAAAATCAATACACTGATCAACATTTAACAGAAATTTTCTTCAATGCGAACAGTACTTTACAAGATGAAGATGCAAAAACATTAAAAAAAACATTAAGTAGTGAATTGAAATTGAATAATTAAAAACTTGCTTCAAATAAAATGGTGTGATTTTCAACAAGAGTATCAATGAAAAGTCTTTGTGCATAAAATTGTTTATTTCAGTAAATCATTGTTTTTTTCATACAACCATATAACTTTGAAATGCCCATAAATTTAAAGTCATGTAAACCATGGGTATTACAAATGTGTTGAAATATTGCACTATTAACATAGAAAATAAGTAAGAGGGGGCTGAATTTATTGGAGAACATTAACAAAGGAAATGAGGTATTAGAAGTAATTGTGAAGGGGTGTAATTGAACAAGATGAAGTCCAGTGGAAGTCTGGGTTGTAAATTAGAGACTGCATTCCCTTCCACGGATTGATAGCACTCTCGTTTACCTTTCTCTTTGCCTATATTCTGCCAAGTGAAAGACCAGCTGTTGTTAAGTTTTTAGTTGGGTCTAGAACAGCAGCTACTATTAAATAGGAGAAGTATTAGGCTATATAAAATATTGCATGGGAACTAAAAAAATTGATCGGAAGAGGTTAGAAAAGATTGGGAAGAAAGACTGGAAAGGCAGTATACAAAAGACCAATAGGAGAACATCTGTTTGTGTCTTTTGGCTTTTCCTGGTTAGGGGTCGCCACAGCGGAACTCCGGTCCGCTAATGATTGGCAGTAGATTTTTACATATTGGCTTGCCGGGCCTAACGCACAACCTTCAACGAAGGAACGCCCATTCACATATGTCGCTACACAGAAGACGGTCTAACTGAGAATCGAACGGGCAACGTCTAACTGTGAGGCGACAATTCTACCGCAGCACCACCACCGCAGTCAATAGGAGAACATCTGTACAGCTCTCAAATATGCAAAAGTCCAAAAGGTTTAGGATTTCTCCATGGAAGTGTTTGGATAGGTATATCTGATGTCTCTTTTTTGTCTGTTCCACAACTGATGGGTCTCAGATCCAACACTTTGTCTATCTTTGGATACTCTGCTAGACTAAATTTTTGAGTACGTAACAAAAATTTTTATACCCCAAATAGACTTTTTCCTCAAGCAGATAGCAATTGCTGGAGATGTAATGGGAAAGAAAGGGGTAATTGAGAACATGAATTTTTGGCAGTGTAATGAAATGGCACATTTAAAAGTTGCCCACAGAATGCTCTGTGAAAAATTTTAGGAGAGAACATGGTTATAACTAAGGAAATACTTTTTTTTAGCTGAGATATTCTAAATTGCCGAAATGTAGCAAGACCTTGGTAAGTTTAATGCTATTGGCTGACAGAAGTGGAAATCTAAACCAACTGTAACTTAAGTATTGAATATTAAAAAGGAAATAGAAGTGGTTAGAGAAGGGAAGGAACAAATTATAAAGAAATAAATTTTTGGGAACAATACATGCAGAATAATGTTCAGAAGAGGTGAGCAATTTATATCATGTTAGAGTGAATGATAATTGTTAAGAAGGAAAACGTGGATAATGTATCAAGTTAATGAAAATGGTTATAGTGTTTTGTTTTCTTTTCTATAACCTATGTGTACCAATATTTTTAGAAATGTTTGAAATTAATACAAGTGGTTAAAAATGATTTATTTTTGATATTGTGTAAATGATGCTCATTCTTACTGCTACAGTAGCCTTTGGCTAGTTGGGCTGTATCCTGCCCACGATACCACAACCAGCCATTCTTCAAAAAAACGTGGCTCACTCCCACACCTACAGTCTTGAGTGTTGCTTGGCTAACCCCTTGTAGGAAAATCACCAGTAAGAGTGCAGACAAACTACACTACTTTCTTGCCCAAACAAAAAAGAAAGCTGGCTTGTCCTGAAACCACAAAAGGATGTAAACATATAACTTTTTATCACACTAGCCAACTATATAAAGTAGAAGAGGGGGTGAAAGATGGGTGCAGCTAATGCAGCAGTTAGGAATTCCAATATTTATTGTTATGGTTAAGTGCAACTTATGCAGCTGTTCTATGTTCATCACTCTTACTGCTGAAGTAGCCTTTGGCTATTTGGCTTGATTGCCAAAGCCTATGCAACTAGAGAGAAGGAAGGCAGAAAAAGGATGCAGGAGACCCTGGAGAATGGGCTTAGCATAGCCAATCCTGGATCTGGAAAAGGAATTCAGTATGTTATGCTGTGTAAAGCTATGTACAGAAGACCATGTAATTGTCTCTAGAATGCTTCTAGAGTGCACCCCTTTGCAATATGCCATCAAAGAAAACAAGGCTCTGTTAAAATGTGCCTTAATATATATATATATATATATATATATATATATATATATATATATATATATATATATATACACACACACACACACACACACACACACACACACACACACACACACACACACATATAGTAAGGAACAACCAATTGGAAATGAATTGTCTGAAATTACCATTTGTTGTTCCTGTATGCATTCAGGTCAGCCCAAAAAGAAGTAGGTGAAATGAAGTTATAATAAAACAGCTGCAAACAGCATTTGTTAAATGCATCATTTCAATAAGAATTCTAGGGAAAGGTTAGTTCTGTAAAGACTAGAAAAGGAATTATGTGATGGAGTACTAATGTAAGAAACGCATCTTAAAACAATACAAGAAAGCAAAGGAAAGAAATGGTTAGTATGATGGGTTATTTAGGGATTGAACAACTAACATGACAAGAATGTTAATTAGAAGTAGGAGTGAATGTAGAGAAAGTAGCTTAAGGAAAGGAGAGTAACAATAATAAAGTTTCTTACAAAAAGGATAAATGCACAATGAATAATGCATTCAAATAAATGCTTATGTAAATCTGACAGACTTGGACAGTTCACGTACATAAACAGCAGTATATGTCATACACATGAATAGATAATACAGGAGGATAGGGATTCAACTGTAATTTAGGTAAAGGAAACATTAAATGCAGTACTGTGTAGTAATGTCATTTACAGACTAGACTAAGAAATGTTCTGAAGCGTGGTAATGTAAAGGTACAGTTCGGTCACATAGCATATTATCATTTTTTTTTGGGGGGGGGTCACTGAATGTCAAAATTAAAGAAGTAGGAAAGGATTATATTTTCGTATTGTAATATGGCAAAGATAAATGTATGTCAAGAGAATGAAACCCAGAAATTATACAATGATTGGCCATTAATATTCAAATACGAGCATGCTGATTGGCCAGCCCAACATGCCCATTGTAATTCTGAGATTATACTAATGGAAAAAGATCCGGTCGCCCAGGCTTTTTCCCATTAGTATATTTCCTGATTTTTTTTTTTACTTTTTTTTTTTTTTTTGCCTCCCCCAAAAAGAAAATGGAAGACCTAAAATGAACGAAGAAAACCGCGCCGACAAAAAAAAGGATAATCGGGTACGCTTCTTTAATTTTTCAGAATGTACCTGATTATCCTTTTTTTTTGTTTGCTCCGTTTCCTCACTTATTTTAAGTCTCCCGATTTTCTTTTTTTTTTATTTTCAATTTAAAAAAAAAAGCAACGGAGGTCTTCCATTCTCCGTTGCTACCTCTGCACAGCACTGATGTACTGTGTAAGCATGGGATGACAAGTACCTTACACATGCGCAATACATCAGAAATGCCCCACGATACCAGAAAACTGCAGAAGGCCAGCACGGAGGCATTATAGAATGACATTATTTAAGAAAATTATTTTTTTTCTTAAATAATGTCATTGTATAATAGCAATAACCCATGGCTCGGTGTGGGCAGTGATTACCCTCGTGACCAGACTACACCAACTGTGGGTAAATCCAGCATAACCCACACCCAGCCATGGGTTATTGCTTAAATAACTGATAGGAACATCACATGCTGTAAGACTCGTTATAATGAAATTCAGAATTGTTTACTCATATTCATTAAAGGGCTCTTAATAGTGGGGTTATCTTGAAGGATTTCAGAAAAGACTTATGGTAGAAATTAATTGTCTGGCAAGAAATAAAGGAAGTTTCAAATTAAATTAAATATTTGTTAACTGGGTATGCCAACTGATCTTTTAGTCAGGTTCTGGGAGGCGAATGAGTCGTCAGAGGAAAAGTAAGATACACCAATTTATATCTCATTTAAAAGATAACAAAGCAGCAATAACTAAATAATGGGAAAATGATTTACATAAATGTTTTTGAACAGAAGTATTGGACAGAAGTAAGTTGTACTTGAAGTAAACCAAAGAACATTCACCCTCTATGAAACAAGACGATGCCCCTGACAGCTTTGGAATTCTGGATGCAAGTATTAAGCAGTCTGAGGATTCAAGTGTTTAGAAGGAAACAAAGAAAGAAAGGAAGAAGTTCACAACAAATAACAAGGAAGAAAAAGAAACTACTGCCTGTAAAGTCAAGAGAATACATGCTAAAAAGGACACTGCTTTGTTATGTAACACGTAGATTACAAGTAATGATAATACTTTTTCTGTCAGAAAACTTTCAGTCTACAGAAAAAGGCATCATTTTTCCAAAAGAGAAGGTAGAAAAAAGAGGCAAGGGACAGGTGAAAAGGAATAAATCAAAATTGAACATGGAAGGACTGAAGAACATTATTGTAAGAAAAAAAAAAGAGAAAGACAGATGTTGACAACATGGCTCAAGCTGTGGCTGTATAAAGCCAGCTGGATGAGATTTGTATACTTGCAACTGTAATAACTAATGAAAACAGTGGGATTAATAAGACTAATGGTGACAAAGGTCATTCCTTTGTAACAATTGATAGAGCAGATACTACTTTATTAGAAGCTGAAGATTATTCAGATGTGGTCAGAAAAGATATTCTTGTAATTGGAGGTTTAGTTAGAGGAACTGATACTTACATTTGCAGAGAAGATAATAAACATTGAATAGTATTATGCTTGCCAGGAGCAAAAATAAATGATGTGAGACGAGCCTTGGAATCCCTTAATGTAAGGAAATATGGATCTGTTTTTATTCATGCCAATACAAATGATCTCATCTGCAAGGACTCTGACTGTTAGTAGGGAACTCACAGCACTCTTAGATAGTATAGCTTGTACTGGAGTTTGGACATATTTTTTCACAAATCCTATATAGAAAGGATAGTCTGGTCACTGAATGAAAAGATTTTTAGGTAAATACCTACAGGGAAAAGTGTCCCATTTAAAAAAAAATTGAAATGGGTAGAGCATCCAAGCCTCGTTTTGGGTACACGTGCAGGATGGAGTGCATTTGTCAAGATCAGGGAAGAGAATTTTTACAGCAGATACTTTGCAATAATTGACAAACACTAGGCAGGATTTTTGTCAGGTTCAAAATGTACTAGTTCACAGATAGCAACATTTGATGTATCTGTGATCATTGTTAATGCTAGCAGTATTAATAATATTTTTTTATTGGAAAATTTGCTGTGTTTCCACAGGATTGTTGTTTTTGTTTGTGAAACATGGTTAAAAAACAATGACTGGAAATCAGTTCTTTCAGGGTATAAATATTTTTACTGTAACAGACATTCTAACAAAAATCAGGTGGTGGTGTTATAACAGGGATTAAAGATAGTTATGAGACCTGTGATTATTACATGTTCAGTGATAACATCAATAGTATAGACAGTGTAACTGTGACAATAGATGACTGTGGAACATATAACAATTGTTGGAGAGTAGAGACCCCCAAATTCAAGTGCTGATGACCTAGATGAATTCATAATTTTCTTGCATGAAACACATGAGGGAAGAGTAATATTAGGTGGGGAGTTAAATTTACCAGAAACAGACTGGAATAATATTGATTCAACTGCATTAATAAGGAAATGATTCACAACTTATGTTCAGTTACAACAATTGCTTTAGATTTGAAAAAAAGGGGGGGGGCATTAGACATTGGGCTAGATTCAATAAAGTCTACACTAAATGTACACTTCAGAGTGAACAGACAACACGGACATGACACACATCTTCTTCCTCCTAATTTTAATTTTCCTACTGATATTCTTGCAGCTTTAAATATTGATAGGGATTCATAAAGGTTACCACAAAGTGTAAAGCACAAAAATGTGCTAAGAATTTTTATTGATACATATTCTGTATGCATGGTGTACATACACTTTATTGAATCTGGCCCATTGTTTACGTTCCTAAAGAAATTACTGCTAGTTTAAGTCAAGGTTTACCACTGTTGATGTTCAGTGATCATGGGGTTATAAAGGTTAATTTGTTGCTAGATAATTCTTCCAAACTGAAATCTAAACCAATGTATAGATGATTAATTATGGATTATATGGAAGCAAAACAAACTAACTGGAGTGATGTGTTGAGTGGAAAAACTGCAGATGCAGATGAAATGTGGAAAGTTTTGAAATTGCAAAAAAATCAGAAAAATATATTTAACATTAGGATGTAGGCATACAACTTCAGGGGGTTATATTTTTATAAGAACAACATACCTGATTAAGGTGAGAGACCAACAATTTAAGAAATGGAAGATAAGTTGAACTACAACTTTCGAAACTGAAATGAAGCTGGGCAAACAAATTAAGCATGGTGTGAGACAAGATCAAGAAAAAAATTGAAGAAAATTTATATAAAGATATTGAGCATAATAGGAAACCTTTTTATAGATGCATAAGATGTGGAAGGCGTAAAGACATACAAATTGATAAGCTATGTGTGGATTCTGAAATTTAAAAACAAACCAAGCAGAAACTTTGCAGTGTAGAGGGTATGAAGGTCACTTCTTGAAATTATCCACCTCATTCACTAATAAAAAAAAACAAACTGTCAAATATGTACTGCAAAATAATAAAATAGTAGGTAGTCCACTGTTGAGTTAAAAATGGAATATCCTTTATTGAAACAAACAAGCGATCCTAGTTGAGTATAATGAAGAGCATTAAAGATGCTGATTATTTGTATATAGTCAGGTTCTAAAATTTATTCTCAGATACAATAGATTATAGATATATTTAAAAAATCTTATGCAAAACAGTTTGGCTGTACAAAGGTGGTGATAAGTTGTCATAGTGACATCAAGGTAACCCCGTATACTGGAATCAAATTAGATTATATTGAAAAAGAACTGCACAAATTGGATCCAAACAAAGCACTGGGAGGAAACGGAATTAGTAATAATGACCTGAGAACACTTCAGCAAGAACTTGCAGTACTATTGTATATATTATTTACTAGGTCCTGTAAATATGAGAAAGATTTCTCAAGACTGGAGACGTGCTTATTAAAACCTTTCTTTAAGGGAAAGTGGAGTAGGACAAACCCAGAGAAATATAGACCCCTAAGTCCACTTTTATGTTGTGGAAAAATATGGAGAAGGTAGTATTGGATAAATTATTGTCAGAATTGGGTAGGTTGGGACTTGAAACCATATTATCAGCATGCATATGTTGAAAATAGATTGATTACCACCTGTAACATGGTGTTCTATAACAATATAATAACTATGAATGAAAAATTGTGCTATGACATACTTTATATAGATTTAACTTCAGCATTTGACAGGTTCGTACACAAAACAAATCAATAAAACAGTACAAGTAGGTATCTATGTACTGTTGATAAGGTGGATAGCTACATGGCTTACAAATATGACATGGTAAGTATGCAACAATTAGGTGAAATTCTTGGTTACAGTCAGGGTATCCCACAGGACTCTTCTAGCCTGTTATTTGTTTAGATTGTATATCTTTCAGACCTAATTTTTTTGTATGAGGTGTTCTAAAGTCTATATGCAGATGACTTGAAATTGGGTAAACTGATTACACATGTTAATTAAGGCATGTCTGCAAAAGAAATTGACTAAGTTGACCATTTGGGTACAGGAAAATAATATGCTGATAATTTAATCAAAAACTTAAGCATATGATATTTGGGAGACATAAATTGAAAGGTGAATATTTAATACAGCACACAGTGATTGAAGCTGTAGACTCATTTAAGGACTTGGGTATGTGGGTAGATCCAGCTTTGAGTTTTTCTAATCATATCAACCAGTTGGTTAATGATAGTTATAAAATTTTATAGGTTTTATAAAAAGATTTATAAAGTCTAGGAAATCAGAAATAAAGTCATTGTTATATTAGACCCAAACTTCAGTATGGAATAACAATATGGAACTGTTATAAGAAAACAAGCATGAGTAAACTGGAAAGAATACAGCGGAAATATAGCAAGGGCATCCATGGATGTGAAAATTTAAGTTATGTGTCTCATATAGATATTTAAGTGGAGACCTTATTCAGGTATATAGGGCATTTAGAGACTACTACTTCTGGGAATGTTTGGGGTTATCAGAAAGAAGTAGAGAATCATTAGACAACATGTCTAGAAGATTCTATTGAAATGAGAAGTGTACTAATTGGTTCTCTGAGAGACCAGCTGATGCATGGAACAGACTACCAAATTACATTATAGCAAGCGCTAGTTTAGATACTTTAAAAACAGCCTGGACACTTATTATGGAAGTGAGTATTTTGGTATATTGTCAGGCTGGAAGGGAATTGATGCCTGTGTGTGAAATATTTGTATGTATGGATGTAATGTAATAAAAGAAATAGGCATGGTTATTGATATCCTCAAAAAATGAATCAAGAAGATGAGGTCTTGAAAATAACAAGGCTAATGGATTAGCTTGATTCCCCATTGATGTGTACAGGCTGTTTGTACATTTTTCCCCCCAGAAAAACTGCATTTGGAACACGGGGAGTGTTTAGAATGGATATTTGTAGATTTTTAATGATTCAGGGATGAATTTGCTCTTTAGAAAGTAATTTTAGTAAATATGAACATGGAGAACTTTTAAGTATCGTGCTATGATTTTAAGGTTTTGTGTGTGTGTGTGTGTGTGTGTGTGTGTGTGTGTGTGTGTGTGTGTGTATATATATATATATATATATATATATATATGTGTGTATGTATATACATATATACATATATACACACATACACGTGTATATTTATGTATGTATGTGTATATATATATATATATATATATATATATATATATATATATATATATGTGTGTATATGTGTATATACGTGTGTGTGTGTGTATGTGTGTGTGTGTATATATATATATATATATATATATATATATATATCTACCATGTCTATAACTGCAGGGAGCCAAAAATCCCAGGTTAGCAAAAGTGTAAATTATTCCACATTCACATTTGCATAATTTTGGTTGTATACTAAACTAGAGAGAGTGGGGGAGGGAATAGAGGATAACATTTTCGGGTTGGATTGCATTTCCCTCCCTAAGATCTAGTGAGAGAATATTTTTTTTTTTTTCAGTGATAGCACCCCAGTGTAGAAAATTATATAGCCCCCACAGTAACAGCAGCTATGAATGTAAAGCTTTCAATGAGCAAAACCTTAACTTTTTTGATGAGAAGCTGCCCCTTCCACAGATGCAACCCTTGAGGTAGTTAATAAACTCATTCTTAAAATGGAGCTGTACTGTTGATTAATATATCCCAGTCCAAATTTCTCTGTAATGATGGAAGCATGTATCTTGTATATATCCTGCTAAAGGCATACTATGCCCAGAATGCGTTTGTGTGGTTAAAATAATAACTATACCTGTCCTGGCAGTCAAGATTGCTCTGGTGACAGTTTTTACTAATTTAAAGTAAAATTCCATTTTGCACTGCTATGCTTTGATGTTATGACTACGGGTCACTTTTCATAATAGCTAAACAGTGTGTGATGCTGTTGCATCATTTTTATTGAGTTATGTTGTGGTCAGAAATTAGAGAGCAAAAGGATGTTTGCATGCTGAGCTCAGTTTTCAATGCACAGCATCTAGTGTGCCTTTTTCCCTTCCCACTGGGTAAGCTGCAGATCCTACTTAACAGCTTACTTATATGTGTCAGAAGAATTGCCTTCTGTCCTGTGTGTTTTTGTGTAATGTTTTATTACTGATTAGTGTCTCTACAGAAAGGCTGTTCCTGTCTCCCACCACCCCTTGTCTGAAAAAAAAACTTCCTTGCATTTGCCTGTGCTGTCTGTTTTGTATTGTTGTATTGTGTCCTCTTGTTTTTAACTGCAACTCTTTTCTTAAAAGTCAGATATTTGGACTCCTTTGTATGTTTCACTCATATTTCCTAAACCCTCAACTTTTAGATTAACCTGATGATGAAACTAAATCAGATTTACAGCAAAGTACTTACTGATCTAACTGAACTCTGTAAAGTCAGCAGACAATTGTGATATGACATTCTGGAACTTATGTTGTGAACTCTGAACTTGACATCATCTTTTTGTCCAACAACTTCTGCATTCAGGTCGGAAGATAAGCGGTTGTTACATATTTTTATAATATGCCAGAACTGTTTTATATTAGTAACCGAACATAGTAATATTAAGGTGTAAATAAAAATCTCTTGGATGTAACTTTAATTATCAACTGAATGGTAGCATTTTTAACAGTCAGGTGCACTATCGTTTGCACCCTTTTCTTGTGTACAGTACTGTGTGGTATTTGTAGGGTACTGTGGGGGTATTCAGCGAGGACTCAAAGGAAAGTAAATTGTAAAAGAACTGTTGTAACTGCTGTTAGAAGTAGCAGCACTATTCCTGCTGCTGCAGATTCCTCTTCACCATAATTTGCAGAGCAGTGAAAGAGCCACGTATGGGATTTATTATTAACAGTGTTAACACATGTCACATCTAGTCTATATCAAAGCTGTGTTTCTTTTGTGATCAAATGCAGTGAATATTAGAATTCAGAGAGCTTCTTTGCTGTTTTGGTCCTTTAGTTCCCACAGGCTTCAGTATCTTCTGACTCATGTTTTGGGGTCAACTACAGATGTTTCTGTTGGACCCGGAAAGATTATTATTCCTCTGCCAAACCACTTTTCTGAGTACTGCGTCGAATATTTATGCTCCCCATTAGTTCTGCAGCACTGGCCATTTGTAGTAGGTTATGTGAGATTTATGACATTACTTTTTCCCATCTGAGTGTGTTATGGTACTATGCATGCATTCCCAGTGCTTGTCTTGACAGTCTTTTACATGTACTTCAGTATACTTTTCATCTGTCTTGACAGTTTGATTAATGGCCAGCCTTCTGCATAGGCATAGCAGGCTGCTTTTCCAGTATTTATCTATCTATCTATCTGTCTATCTATCTATCTATCTGTCTATCTATCTATCTATCTATCTATCTATCTATCTATCTATCTATCTTAAAGTAAAGCAACACAGCATTTCTTTACTTTAAGAAAACATACAAGCTGCATGTGGTGCCCCTGTTCAAAGAAGCAGTCACATCACCTTGGGGGGAGGTGCTGTAACCTGACCATACAGTTTGTCTGTTTTCTGCTCCATCCTGCCCATAATCTACCTGATATGTTAGATCATGGATGGAATGGATCAGAAACCCAGCAAATGTGAAAGTGTAAAGTGCATGGAATAGCATCAGTGTAAAGAGAAGCTGATGTTTCTGTTGGTGGTAGTTCATAGGTTCATAGATTAGTACTAAGCTTACTGCCCTTGTGAGCCATTTTAAGTTTAGCCAATTATCCCTTGTGAGATTCAAACCTTGCACCTTGTGTTTGTAAGGCAAACACCTTAACCATTAGGCCACGCTCCAAACCCTTGAGGTAATTCTAAGATGCTGGGACTGGCAGACAACCAGATCATCTATTTCAACTGTACCTCATTTCAAGGATCATTCCTTATCCACACTGTTCCACACTGAAACAGTCTTGTCACCATGGCCAGTCACATAGGTGAGTTAGATGGCAATCTAGGGTGCAGCTTGCATACTCATTCCTTTATTCCATTTATATATTAAAAATAAGGGGGGCGCGGTGCCTAATGGCAGCAGCTGCTTCAGATCTTATTAGGAAAATGCTTCTTTTGTCTTCTTTTTTACCAGAAACTTCAAGAAAAGCAGTTAAAGAGGAAGGAAACATGGTTAGATTAAGTTACAGTGCTGAGAATCTGTTAAAAATTGGATCTGCATTCTCATTATGCAGTGGGTTTACACTAACATCAAAGGTGCATATAAAGCAAAACCTTATCCACATCTAGGGAGCTCTGACCACCTAGCCATCATGCTGGTTCTAGCTTATAAATCCATACTGAAAACCAGTACACCGACTAGAAAACAAATAAGGATCTGGCCTGAGGGAGCAATCTCAGCTCTACAAGACTGCTTCTACTGTACAGACTGGTCAGTGTTTAGAGAGGTGGCTGTGACAAACAACCATGTTGACTTGGACACATACACTGAGTCAGTCACAGCTTACATTTCTAAGTGTGTGGAGGATGTAACAAACACTAAACTCATCACCATACGGGCAAATCAAAAACCCTGGCTAACTAATGAGGTGTACGAGCTCTTGAAAATAAGAAATGCAGCTTTCAAATCCAAAGATATGGAAGCTTTAAGTGTGGACAGAGCCAAACTGAACAAAGGTATCACAGAGGTGAAAAGATCCTATGGCAGAAAAATCCAAAGCCACTTCAGGGACCAGAAGGATACCAGGCAACTGTGGAAAGGAATTCAAACCATCACCGACTACAAGCCTACATCAGCTTCATGTAATGACAGCATCAAGTTTCTGAACCAACTGAACAAATTCTTCAGTAGGTTTGATGCTAACAGCATGCAGAATCCCTCAAGACAAGGATGCAGTGGTACTGCACTTCAATACAATCGATGTCACCAGAACCCTAAAATGTGTCAACTCGAGGAAAGCAGCTGGCCCTGACAACATCATGGGCAGGGTACTAAGGGAATGTGCGACATTCTGAAATGCTTCAAGGAGATGAATATCATTCATATACCCATGAAACCACAAGCCAACAACTCTGAATGACTACTGACCAGTTGCGTTAACCTCAATGGTAATGAAGTGCCTGGAGAGGCTGGTCAAAGATCATATAGCCTCAATCTTACCTGTGTCATTGAACCCACTGCAATTCACATGCAGGAAAAACTGCAGTACAGGGGATGCCATCTCACTAGCTCTCCATGAAACACTGACCCACTTAGAAGGCTGCTGTACAAGACTGCTATTCATCAATTTCAGTTCTGCCTTCAACACTGTCATCCCTCAAAATCTGATATCAAAGCTACTTCAACTGGGCACAGACTCTCATTTATGCAATTGGATTCTGGGCTTCCTTACTGAAAGGGCTCAAAAGGTTCGTGTGGGAGATAACAGCTCCGGAAGTATCATCCTGAACACAGGAGTACCGCAAGGGTGTGTCTTAAGCCCTCTCCTTTTCACTCTGCTGACATAACTGCATGGCCACATATGAGACGAATAGGGTCATCAAATTCGTGGATGACACCACTGTTATAGGCCTGGTCAAAGATGGACAGGAGGAGGCCTACAGGAATGAGATCAACAATCTAGCACTGAATGCCAACAAGACAAAGAGGTGATTGTTGATTTCAGAAGATCTCAAGTACCACACAAACCACTAGTGATGAAAGGGATGACAGTGGAAAGGGTCAAGAGTGCAAAGTTCTTGGGTCTTCATCTCATGGAGAACTTATTCTGGTTAGTCCATGCATCCAGCACAGTCAAAAAAGCTCAGCAATGCTTGCACTTTCTAAGGAAACTTAGGAAGGCAAAATTACCAAGCTCCATACTTCAGACCTTTTATAGGGGTACCATTGAAAGTGTCCTGACCAACAGCATTGCAGTCTGGTATGGGAGCTGTAATAATCAGGATCGGAAGGCTCTCGAGAGTTGCAAGGTCAACAGAAAAATTAATTGGCACCTTCCTTACTCCTCTGGAAGATCTACACAAATGCCAGTGCATAGACAGGGCCAAAAAGATTTCCAACGATCCAACACATCCTGCCAGTAGTCTGTACACTCGCCTATCCTCTGGCAGGAGATACAGAAGCCTGCATTGTAAGACCACCAAACAAAAAACAGTTTCTTTCCGCTCTTCGTTCGACTGTTGAACTCTTGAAAAAATGAACCATGACGTCTGTTACATAACTAGCCTATCAAGGGGCTTATTTTATGGATGTGCAATAATGAAGTGCAATACTAAGGTGGCTCACCTACACATTGAAGGACTGTAACGTGCAATATACAAACTGCAATAATTCAGTCTAATCATAGATATGCTGCTATTGTTTCAATTTTAATTTGACAATATTACCTTCATATTGTTTCCTGTCTTCCTTGTCTCCTGTTCTGGGAAGGGTGTGGGTCACTGCTGTCCTACTTTACTTACAAATTGCTACTTATTAAATTTCTACTGTGATATTTTAATAATTTTTCTTATCTATATGTGCAATTGTTTCCTACCTTCAGAATGAAGCATTGTAATTTTGTTCCTCTACACTGCTGTGTAGTTCTGAATGACAATAAAGTTTTCTTTGATTTATGTATTTATTTCAAATTTCATATTTTTGTCCTGTCCCTCGTAAAGTTTTTAATTTTTTTTTCTGGTAAATCAGTGGCGATTCATTCAGTCAATAATGCCTAATGTTTTTTACTGATTATTGTTCAGTATATGCATGTTGATGCAACATATGTTCTGTTACCTTTGTAAATGTATTAAAATAATTAAAATTTGTCCCATATTTTTGGGCCTTTCTCCCCACTCCCATTATTTTTGCTTTTGTCTCTAATTCTTAAGTATTCAAGTTGAGAGATAGGAGTGTCCTATGTTTGTGTCATATCTTTGGTTTTTCATTGCATAATATGTATCTTGTCAGTCATAGAGGACTACATTTGCTAAATAATGACATTGATGGGAGTTACTGTGAATAGTTTGCAAACCTGTTTATTCTCTCAACTCCCCAAGTTTGAAAAAGAATATTTAACATTTGCCCCTGATTTGTACCAGATGTTGTGTCTTTCGGCTTTTCCCGGTTAGGGGTCGCCACAGCGGAACTCCGGTCCGCTAATGATTGGCAGTTGATTTTTATGTGCTGAGTTGCCAGCCCTAACGCACAACCTTCAACGAAGGTACCCCCATTCACGCATGTCTCCACGCAGAAGACGCTCTAGCTGAGAGTCTAACCGGTCAACATCTTACTGTGAGGCGACAACGCTACCGCAGCACCACCACCGCTGACTGATTTGTATATTGTTCCTTTATTTCCACAATATTGTTGGTTTTGTCCTTGAGTATTTCACTAAGAAACTGAGAGCAATTATTTATTTTTTAATAAAGTCTGACATCTGAGCTGTACACAGAGAAATTAGAAATACTTGTCCCTTACCTAGCTACCCTATATGAAACCTGGTCTTACATAGGCTTTCACCACCCAGGCTACCAAACCAACCCCTCCCCCATAATTAACAACAGAGACCATGACTCAACTCCCTACGCACCCACCTTGTTAGAACTCGAACGCTATGTAATTATCAAACCTACCAATATTAGGCCAAATGATAAACATTACTACAAACTTCTACTCAAAGCCCTCAAATTCATTACCACTCTGAATCACAGACTAGCCACAGATGGTGATATCCACCCCAAACCTGGCCCTTCCCCTCCACTCAATTCTAATTCCACCCTATCCTCCCCTCCCACGTCTCAATCTAAACTCTAGACCCTTTAACTCTCTTCTGACCTGTCATCTAAACATCAGAAGTGTAAACAATAAGATTCACAACCTACATGCCCTTTAGCTACTTGTTCCCCAGACCTACTATGTCTCACAGAAACCTGGCTTAAACCAAGTACGAAAGACACACAGATAATCCCACCGGGTATGATATACTAAGAGCAGACCGAATAACTCGTAAATGTGGCGGTGTAGCCATACTCTACAAAAATACATTACAAATCTCCCTTGCCTCTCCACGACCCCTCCTAACAAACAATGCCGAAATTCTACTTGTAAAACTTCAACCAAACAAACATAAAAGCATAAATATAGCATGTATTTACATCCCCCCAGGCAACAATAATAACAAAACCTTAGAGGACTTTCTCCACTGGTTAACTCAAACTCACCCCCAGGAATCCATAGTGTTAGGTGACTTCAACATCGATTGGAATTCCTTCTCATCTAGCTCCCTATCTAGCAGCATAAATCTATATGGCTTTTCTCAGCTTATATCCACTCCTACCAGACTAGGTAAACCCCAAAACAAAGACAGCATCCTGGACTGGATCCTTACTAATAAAGATCCTGACCAGTACTCAGCAGGTACTCACCCAGAGGACATGAGTGATCACTTACTCACCTATGTTATCAAATTCAAGAAAATCACCCCCCTTCTTACAACCATAAAAAAAATCAGGAACAATAATAAATGCAACGCCTCCATTTTTCAAACTGAACTTAAAGCCCACAACTGGACAATACTCAAGTCTCTTCCTCTTGAAGAGGCAGTTATCTACTTCAACACCACCTTCCTCAAGATTCTAGATTCCCATGCTCCAATACGGTCCATTAGAACTAAAACCAAAACTGCACCATGGCTCTCTAAGGAAACAAAATCCAAAATCCTATCTAGAAACAAGATGTGGGTCACATGGTGTACCTCTAAAGACCCACACTCCCACCAAACCTTCCGCAACTTAGAAATGAAACTAAAAGAATGATCTTAAATGATAAAAAAACCTTCTTCCTCCACCTCCAACACAAACACCTTAATAATCCACAAAAATTCTGGGCAGGCTTAAACAAGCTCCTGCACCCAGGCCAGACAACCACCCCCACTCCAACAACTTGCAAACAACAGTGCCCTGTAAACATTGCTAACACATTCAATAGTTTCTTCACAGAAACTATACAATCCCTGGCCACACAATTCAAACAAACAACCAGCCCACTCCACTACCCATGCCAGCAGAATACTACAACTACATCAGATCATCTATTTACCTTCGATCCAGTACCCATATCCTCTATAACATCTCTTCTTAAAAAAACTAAAACCCACTAAGCTAGCAGCTGACCTTCTCCCAGCTGAGTTTCTGCAAAAAGCAGCTGAGGCCATTTCCTATCCCATCTCCATAATCATAAACCGTACCTTGTCAGAAGCCTTCATCCCCTCCATATGGAAAATGTCCCACATTATTCCTCTCCATAAAGGTGGTAGCTCACTAGAGCTAACCAACTACAGACCTATAGCTATACTCTCACCCCTTGCCAAAATTATGGAAAAGTGGGTCCACAAACAATTGATGGAACACCTCACCAAAAATAAAATTCTAGCCAACTCCCAACATGGCTTCAGGCCAAATCACAATACCACATCAGCCCTACTATCCTTTTCTAATACCATCAATAACTTCAGAAACAATAATAAACTATCATCTGCTCTTTTCTTAGACCTCTCCAAGGCCTTTGATATGGTGAACCACATTTAACTCCTCCATACATTAAAAAAACTATCACTCAGCAATTCCACGCTGAAATGGTTCCAATCCTACCTGTCCAATAGGCAGCAGGCTGTTCTATGGCAGGACAAATTATCCACATGCCTACCTGTTACACTGGAGTTCCCCAAGGATCTATTCTTGGCCCTCTTCTCTTCACCATCTTTGTTAATGACCTGCCCACAATCACCCCCCATGCCACATGCATTCAATATGCAGATGATTCGACTATCATCAGCACTGCCTCCAACCTGGCAGACCTCACTGCTTCAACCCAAGACACCTTCAACCTAATAGAAAAATGGTTCTCAAGTCGTCAACTAGTTCTCAACCCCAACAAAACAAAACTACTTACTTTCTCACCCACTAACAAGACTCTTCCCCCCACCTTCTCTATTACATCCTCCAATGGAATCACTATATCACCAGAAGCTCAAACAAAAAGCTATTAGGTGTTACCATTGATAACTCCCTTAAATTTGACACCCATTTCAATCTTGCCATCAAAACTGTCAATAAAAAGCTTGGCTCTCTCTATAAAGTAAAACACTTTCTCACTCCTCACGCTAAAATTACAATTGCCAGCACACACCTACTATCAACTCTTTTCTATGCCTCCCCCCTCTTTACAAACCTAAACAAGACAACCCTTAACAAACTTGCTTCTTGTTACAATCACATAGCTAGATTTGCCACAAATTCCACCTTTAGAACGCACCACTGCACTAACTTGAAGCAACTAGGGTGGTTAGAGTTTTCCAGCCAACTCCATTTCAACCAACTCAAAACGGCTCACCAGATACTGTATCACCCAGAGAAAACACCAGCTCTGAAAAACATCATTCACCCCTATATTAACCTGCAATCTTGACGCTCCTCCAATAAGATCTTAGCTCAAACTACCAAAGCCAATAATTCTGCTGGGGATTCTCTATTCTCAAACTTTGTAGGTAAAATGTGGAACTCCCTACCGACCATGCTTACCTCAGAACCTTCACTCCTACAATTCAAAAAAAAGCTTAAACCCCATCTCAATACTCTCTGGCAATGTCCCTGTTCCAAACCTGATTAACCACTATCATTTACCCTTCTCTTACCTCACTATCCTTAACTGCTTTTTAACAAGGCGCCTCGCCTTTGTAACTGACCTATGTTTTTTTTATATGCTGCTGTTATTTTTTCCCAAGATGTGATGTATCTTTATATTGTATTTAGAACTCAACTATCTTCCTTTTTTGCATTAACAATGTTCATATGTCTGTTATGTACCTGGAGCTTTTCTCCCCGGGCCTCCGCTGAAAATGGACATGTATCCAGTCGGACTCTCCCGGTTAACAAATGTAAAATAAAAAATAAATAAATTAGCTGTCATTGCTGGGTCTGTCTGTGGTAGAAAATTGCTAATTGCTATTTGCTCATTATTCTGGCTTTAAAAGACTAGTGTGATTTGTGTAAAGCAGCATGGAATATTTTAATGTGTGGCTCAAAGTTGAATTTATTATGTGGCCATAATTTTTTTTACAGCTATTAGATATCTGAAGTACACACAAAAGTAGCTGTAACTGCTGAGTGGTGGTTGGAGCTCTCTGTGGATGAAAGAAACTTACCTTCTTGTCATTTTCTCAGTTTAAAATGTCAGTGATCTGGCTTTGCAAGAGTAGTGTACACTTGCAAGAAGTAAGACAAATTATTTTGTTATTGTGATATTTATTTATTTTACCACAATTTGATGTCTGAGTTGTATGCAGTAATATGGCATGGCTGGAGTAGTGTCCAACAAAGTATTTATTAAAATCAGTATTAAACAAGTAATGGTTGCTTGTGTGTGAGTGTGTGTGAGTGTGTGTATGCACGGGAAGGAGGTGCAGTGTATTTAAAAGTATCAAGTTGGCCATAATTTCTTTCACTTTCCATAACAACTATCAACATTGCACATAAGTGGCTAACTTTGGTGGTCTGGCAAGAGTGGGATGTGCAGAAAAGTAACTAGTCAGTGGTATAGAGGCACTGTGAGTGAGTAGTGTTGCCATCCACAGTACATAGCTTTGGTAAAATTACTGGCTGTGGCTTCTTGCATGTAGTCTGCATTTATCTGCATACTCTGGTTTCTTACAACACCCAAGATCCCCAGCTTAGTTCAGTTAATTGTAACACCCCAACCTCTCCTGTTTAATTTGGTTATTTCTTCTCCAGTTATTAAAGTGCCATCTGGCCCATTTACGTTATTGTGAAAGGGTGCAGGAAAAAGATAAAGAATAAGACAAAATGTGCAAAAATGTAGGAAAATATGAGAAAGTAGTAGAAATAAAGTAATCTGGATGATATGGAGAGACCTTGATGGGAGGAACTTGGGGTGGAGGCAGTGGGGTATGTGTTTGTGGGGTGGCTGTGGGCAACAGTGGGCACTGGAGCCCTTCAATAGAGTGCTATTTCAAATAAGGCTGGTGCTGTCACTATCACTCTGAACTGGTCCTGATATTTGCTTTATATTTGTGATCCATTCCTTGTACAATTTGTGACTTTTTTTCCTAGCCAATTGCAGAAGACTGCAGTCAGTAAGTAATAGTTTCAGGCTTCATATCATTTAGAAAATAATGCAAATGCAAAATCTGTTATAATAGCAACTTTCTAAGTACTTGAGAGCAGTATTGAAAATCCATCTCAGATATCGGCCTTTGTCTAATGCAGTTTTTTGTTGGCTTTGTCTTAGATTCTTGAGCTAAGAAGTTGTGGTATGTTATTCAGTGTTAATATTTTTATCAAATATTTGTGCTATATAATAAATAATGTCTCAGAATAACAAAAGAACTTTTTGGAAGTAAGTGTAAAATATTTATTTATTAACTATTCTGTAAGCATTCTGATTTAAGTTGTTAGTAAGTGTTCAACTTTTTGCGCACGTTTCACATTGTGAAAAGTAATGTTCCACATTTTGGAGACAGAGGATTGAGAACTGTGGATCTAGCAACAGTGTGTTTGTGCATTCATTGTATGAAACTGGTATGGAATAGATTATCATGGCTGTTATGTTATTATTTTTTTAATTTTATTACGCTCAGGTATCCAAATGACAGCAAAGTACTGTAGCTGTAATTGATGGTCAGTGCGACTTTCTGCGGATGAGAATGACTACTGTGGTGCCACTTGCTCATTATTCTGGCAATGCAGGACTACAGTGATTTATGTGAAGCAAGTTGGAGTACTTTGGCTTCTGTTTTTATATGAAACAACACTGAAAAAATGTACTGGGGCCATTAAGTGGTGCAAAGATTGGCAGGGCTGTTCTATATTTGTGTGAAACAAAGCTGAAATAAATTGTGGTTATCTTTTATCACAATCAGACCACTGAGGTGTACAGAGTCATTAATTGCTGGATGGATGGGGCTGTCTTTTGATAAAAATAACTGACTCATTTGTTTGCATGGTTTAAACAATCAGTAATCTGCCTTTACAGGACTATGCATTTGTGTGAAGCATGTTGCAATACTTTATTGTGGCTACACTGTGTTTGTGTGAAGCAAACTCAAAATGCATTGATATTGCATTACCGTGGCTATTATCGTTTGTTTGGTTTATTTATTTATTTTATGTTTTTATTTATTTATTTACCAGAATTTGCTATCTGAAGTGCACACTGTCGGCAGTGTGGTGATTAATTGCTAGGTATGGTGGCTGCCTATAGATGAAAAAAAACTTACTTGCTCCTCATGCTCAAGATAAGCAGTCATTAGTCTGTATTTATAGGATTGATGTACATTTGTTTATAGCAGGTTGGAATACTTTACTACGGCCATTTACATTTATCACAATTGGACATTTCAGGTGTACACAGCCAATAAAAATGGATGTAATAGATGTTGTCAGAGGCCTTCCCTGGACAAACGTTCCTTGTTAGACTGTTGTTTGAATACTGTTAAGCAGTCAGTGATATGCTATGTCAGGGACAGAGTCAAACACTGTATTGTATTTGCTGAAATCAGTGTAAAATGGTCATTGCTATGGCTTTTGTGTGTACCTGTGTAAGCAAAGTTGATCTCAATTTATTTTGCCTTCCATCACAGTTGAACATCCAGCATTGTATACAGTAAGTGCCTAACTTTGTTGGTTTGGACAGGATGTGTGTGCAGCAGATCCTTGGCACAGTGAATAGCATTGATATCTCACAGCTCTTAACACTCTAGTTGAGTTTTCAACTGTGGCTCCTACTAGAGTCTACATGTCCTCTGTGTCTCTGTGTGGATTTTATCCAGATGCTCTGGTTTCTTTGGATATCTTAGACGTACAGCAGGTGAATTGATCTGATGGTGTAATTTTAATTCATTCCTCAACTGATAGGTTTCAGATCCAAACTGTGATCCGTTTCGGAAGCTTTACTAGACTCACAGATCCAGCTCTTGAGCTCCTCCCTTTACCCATAATGCTCCACCATCCTGGGATACCCCAGATCTTCTTAGCCACCACATTATTCATAGGTTCATAGGTTGGTATTAGGCTGTCAGCCCTAGGGCCTGTACAAGCCTAGCCATAACAATTCCCTGGATATTTCTTCCCACAATATTTACTTCCCTAGACACCTGTCTAGCAGAATGATTGACGTGATCCTTGGGGTGAATTTCCTATCTCACATCCAATCGTCAAGGTTCCGTTTGAAGAGGGCCAAGGAGATGCTGTGCTTGACATGTATGGGCAGTCTATTCCAGAGTATGGGGAGTCTCTGGGTCAGGAACCTGTCCCTCCAGCATGTTTTGTTCATTGTGATGACAAGGTTTAGATCCCTGGGGCATGTAGGCTCTGAGGGATTGAAGTTTCTTTAAGTGGAGCATGTCCAACAGCTCAGGGTTTGACATGGCCTTGTATGTTAAGCAGAGGTCGCCTCTGAGTAGACAATATGCCACAGAGTATAGCTGGAGTTTTTTTAGATGGTCAGCATAGGGTATCTGCTTTAGGCCTGTCATTTGGTTTGGAAGTGGATTTTCTGTTCTCAAGCTAAGGTTTCAGTAGGATTCTCTTTACTCCTTATTTGTGAGTTTTTTTTTATTTTTAATTTCCTTTTTCTCACTATATCTCTTACTCAGTTTGCCTTCAGCTTTAGTAGCGAGGTTAATAACATCAGGAGTTTCCAAATTTTTTCTACTTAGGCCTTTTTACTCTTGTGAGGGTATTCTACCAGTTACCATTGTTGGTATTCTATCTCGCTCTTTTTCTTTCTATCTGACCGTAGGGATCTGTAAAAAAAAAAAAAAAAAAAACACTTCTGTTCTTCCACTTGTTTTTTGACATGGGTGACAAGCCTGCAGGCTTTAAGAAATAACTTCCTATGGGAATAAGATTCCTAATTCTGATGCCCACAAGGAGCGCATTTATTGTTTGGGTATTGCCCATCTAGAAGTTGACTGCTCTATCTGTTTAGAATTCAACTCCTATGCTTTGAGTGATAGAAGACACATGCTAGTATTAAAAGGCTTGCTACCTTCTTCTTCTGCTTCTTTATCAGCTGGGGCTCAAACCTCCTCCAAAAAAAAACAGTAAAGGGAAACGTGACTCAGCTGCTAAAGAAAGAGTTCAGGAAATGGTCCCCTGACTATTCTTCTCATTCGGCTCTGGTACCTGATCCTCCAGCTAAAGTCTCTAAAGAAACAGGATCCAAGGTTGCCATAAGATCCAACCACTTCCATCTCTAAATCTCTTCTAATCCATTCCCCACATTTTTCCTGGAACCATTATTTCCTTGGCTGGGTTCACCATTTTTACAAGAGGCACAGAGGAAACCCTCCAGACCATCTTCCACAAGTATATCCCTTAGTTCCTCCAGGAGCTTATTTGAAGCAGAGGTGGGTAGAATGATGAAGAAGCTTCTCCAGGCTCAGATGCAGATGAGGGCGATTCTGGTTCCATCCTCCATCAGACCCATGAGCCTGCCCTCTTCGCAGTCTCATGTTATATCTCCTTCTCTAATCTGACCTGTGGTTTCGAAGCCCTTGGATCCAAGATCTTTGCGAATGTCCTTGTCAGATCCAAACACAGGCTTATTCTTCCCTTCTGATCATGTTTCTGAGTTGCCCAGGTCTGATCTTTTCAGAGCAGGATGACTCTTTGGGCTGAAATATAAGCACCGGCTCCAGAGCATTGGGGTTGTCTCCAGAACTTTCTGGGCCGTCCTTGTCTCTTTGGGCCTTGATGTCAGACAGCTCAGATCAGACTCCCTTATCAAGGTAGGGGTCTACTGGGATTCAGAGATCATCAGTGTAGGTAGCAGTGTGACTGGCTGTCATTTCTCCTGGACCTTCTGCCTTTGAGATAGCAGAGAGGCTTTCTCTTTATGTGGAGAGAGAGGACATCCTTACACTCCTCGTATCCAATCCTTCTTTCTCCATCAAATTTAATCTCTGATTCTCTCATGTCTATTCCACTGGGACAGACACCCCATACTAGCCTTCGAACAGTCCTCACATAAAACTCCTCACCCACTTCTGATACTTCATCAGACCTCCACACTGATGAGGTCCCAAGGAAGAGGGTGTGTAAAAAGAGACACCTAGATTCTCCTCAGGAATCTATCACCGAAGATATGGACTTTGATGACTTGGAAGGGTCCCCAGATCTCACCTGACAATGTCTCTTTTGGACAGATCCTGGAACTTCTTTAACAGAAAAGTGGATGGTCTTCTGAAACCCCTTCCCAGGAGGAGTCTGTGTTTATGGAGGTTTTCAGGGTCAGCCAGGCTACGTAATGGGTGGTCTGTCTGGATGATGAGTTGATTTGACCTTATTTCACACTGAGCTTGATACTATGGAACCCATACCTAAGATGTCTGATAAGTTTTTAGCTCCATCCAAGAATAGGGTCCACTTGAGCAAGGGAGTCCCAGTAGATGCCATGGTGGTGGTGGCAGCCACTAAGAGGGAGCTTGCAGAACAGAGTCTGTCCCCGTAAGAAAGTGGTTTCCAACTCTCTTTCAGGTCCATGTCTGTGGAGGACCAGAAAATGTTTCTTCACAGCTGGCACCCCCTTTAGTCTATTTTCCATTGCTTCCATATGGCTGATTTCTCATGCAGCCAAAGGTACTTCTAAGGCTGTGGGTCCAGGGACTGTGGTCAGAAGGCACACCTGGATGTGCTCATATGATTTTGCAGAGCTCTTAAAGTCTTCATTCATCAATGCTCCTGTTGATGAATCCTCCTTCTTCAGCCCCAAAGTTAAGGAAACACTCCCCAGAAATGAGCAAGATGGAAAGACCTCGTCTGCCATTGGGATCCATTTTACTACCCCTTAGAGGGCCTTCTCCCAGAATCAGTGAGGTGATAAAAAGACATGGTTTCTCAAGTCACAAGAGCTTTTCTAGGACTCTCAAGGAGATGGTTCTTCTTAGGGTGTAGGGGTAATCTCTAATGGAAGAAGCCGGCCTCATGGCAGAGGTGGCCTGCAGAACAAGGGCTTCAGATATACCTTCTTTGATAAGCCCTACCAGCACTCCTTAAGGGTTGCCCAGCTTCTGTACTCTGGAGGCAGTCAGGGATGCATCTCTCTGCACTCAGAAGCCTGGGCATCGATCACGCATGACACTTGGGTACAGAAGATCATTATGCAGAGATTATTTCATGCCATTTTTCCAAATTCCTCCAACAAAAAATGAAAAAGATCCCCGATGTACCACCCAAGCAGAGGGAAGCAGTAGCCTTGGAAAAAAAGTGATTCAAAAAGTACCCCCAGACTACCAAGGATCCAGAACTTGCTCTGGATTATTTTTAGTGCCAGAAAAGTCAGGGGAATTAAGACCAATCTGATCTTGGCAAACTAAACTGATATGTAAAATTTTCAAAGTTCTGGGTGGTCATGGTTCAGTCCCTTTTCCCTCTGCTGCAAAAAGTTGATTGGATGTACTTGATAGATCTTCAGGATATGTGCTATCTTATCAAAATACACAAGTACTCCAGAAGACACCTGCACTTCCATATTGGAATCCGTCATTACCAGTTCAGAACACTCTCTTTAACCTAACCACAGCCCGCAGGGTTTTCACCAAATGCATGGTGGTGGTAGTGGCTTACGTGAGACTGCTGGGATTCCATGTGTTTCCATACCTAAACAGCTGACTCCTGACTGCCCCATCCAGGCATCTACTTCTGTACAAGCAAGGGAATACTTGCTCCAGTTGTGTGTCTAGACATGATCAAGCAGTTAGTTTGCTGTCTGTAATGAGAATTCATACCCCCAGACTACAGGTCATGGAGGTGATGTCCCACTCCTATCCTCCAGCAAGGCTAGTGTTATAAGCCTTCGGATCGATGGCAGCAGCAGTAAATCTAGCCCCTTTAGCCAGATTTCATATGACGGTATGCATTGGACTCTGTCAGTGCAGTGTTCTGATGTTCTTTATGCTTCACTGTTGCAGTCATCACCTGTGGGTTATCCCTGCTGTGGTAGCCCTCACCAGCCCGAATACCAAAGTCAATGTTTTTCTGCGTCGGCTGCTGTCGGTTGCTGTCTGATGTGGGGTTCTCAGTGCTATAAAGGAAGGCAGCCAACGCCATTACATCAGTCTTTCTTGCCGTGGAGCCTGTAGCAGATGCAGTTCACAAGTGTGCCGGGCGGTCGCTACCAGAGTTTGAATTATAGCTGAAAACGTTTGAAGCTAAGTACCCTGTTGGGGATCCTTTTTTCTTGCACTAACCAATGTCTGAAAAAGTTAACCACTGTCTCGCCTGTGGAAGACAAATACCACACCGAAACTTCCATTCATACTGCGTCACTTGTTTAGCCCCAGATCATGACGTCCCCGGTTGCTGGTTTTGTGCCCTCTTTAATCTGAGAACCATTCATCGTAGAGCTCTTACTTTAGCCAGGTATTTTCATCTTCCATCTTCACTTTCTGAAATGGTGTCCATCAGCCAACAATCCGTAGACATTCTGAAAAAACATAAGGATAAAGATAGAGACAGATCACTCAAGGCTAAGCCTTCTGACGACTCTCCCGCTAAGCAGGTTGTCAGTTCTCTGGAATTCAGTGAGGCGCCTTTGCAGCCCCTGATGCCCGGTTCGGTACCTTCACAGGCCTCTACTGAGACCCTTTCAGAGTCCAGTATGCCACAGAAATCTTCTTCGTCTTCCGAGCCTTTGGTTGTCTCTGCCTTGGTTGGGTGTGGAGCCGCGATGCACGCATCACCTTCTTAGGAGGTGTTTCGCACTACCGAATCTAGACAAAAAAACACGTCTTCTCTTCTGACTACCATTTCTCTCAGACCAATGGATACTCTTATAAGGCCACTCCTAGTAAAACTACCTCTAGCCACCATTTTACTCCTGCTCCACCACCACAAACTCAAATGCTTAAAATGGCAGAGGATCTTATCACCCTTATCAGGGGTAGTCAGGCCACATCTTCTAAAAGAAAAAGAGACATTTCTCCTGAAATACTGACAGAACAGGATTCTGAGGAGTCTAAATATTCAGATTTTGAAGAGGAACAACAACCTCCAACTGCTTATGAGGATTCAGATGCAGAAGAATCCATTCCTTCTGTCTCCCCACCAGAAGATCTTTCCTTTAAGGAAACCCCTCACACCCTCAGGGAACATTTCCACTGGGAATCCGAGGACTTCCCTCAGTCTCAGAAAAGACTCAGAGAGTTTATAGACCTGCCACAGCACAGACCCTTGGCCATCCCACCAATCTTATAGGTAGTTGATTATGTCTTCCATGAATCCAACTTAGCTCCTGATGCCTTCCCACCTGCTCCCAGAAAACCTGACCGGTATTACAGGGTACCAGATTCTCACAAATATCTGTACAGAAATCCTGCTGCAGACCCAGAGGTCATTACACAGGGACCAAAAGGAACTAAGGCTAATTCTGCAAAGAATCCTACTGCTTCTGACAAGGATTCCAGAACTCTGGACAGATTGGGTAAAGAAGTATATGCCTCTGCAACCTTGGCTATCAGAGCACTCGGCTATCAGTTCCACATGTTAAAATATCAACAACACATTGGAACTATTAAAGCAAAATATTTCAACCATTCCTGACTGCCAATTTGAAAGAGTTAGCAGATTTACTGCACTTTACTTGTCAAGTGGCTAAACACTCTTTACACTGTGGATATGATGCCCTAGAAGCCTCAAGCAGGGCAGCAGTGTCAGGATCTGTCATGAGGAGACGTGCATGGTTGGAGGAACAACCTCTCCCTGATCATGTCAAATCTAAATTACTTGACGCACCCTTGGATAAGGACAGCTTGTTTGGAGCAAATGCAGAAGAGGTGCTTAAAAAGATGGAAGACAGAAACATTTATAAATTTATCCTTATGTGGATGACTGCCTCATTCAGGAAGATTGCAAAGAAAAGCTTCTCAAGGACCTCCTCTTTGTCAAAACCCTCCTGACCTCCTTAGGGTACACCATCAATGAAAAGAAATCAGGGCAAACACCCTCCAGGAAGATCACTTTCTTGGGAACACTGCTGGACACAGCATCCCAAATGGCCTTCCTATCCCCAGAAAAACAGCTTCTGGCCTCTCTATTTTACACAGCTGGCTTCCAGAAGTCACCTCACTGCGAGGAAGTTCCTGCAAGCCTTGGGGTACATGGCATCTTGCATCCTTCTAATTCCTTTGGCCAGGCTTCACATGAGAAAACTTCAGTGGTATCTAAAGAACCTTTGGTGTCAGTACTCACAACGTCTAGAGACCTCTCTACCTCTGATCCCCTGTATAAAGGCCAAGTTTCTCTGGTGGGCAGGGGCCTATGCCCAGAACAAGGGTCTTTCCTTCACCCTCCGCCCAACCAGGCAGATCATTATCACCGATGCCTCAGACATAGCTTGGGGTGCTCACCTAGAAGGCAGGTGCACCCAAGGTCTTTGGGATGCCTAGCACCTTCCCTTACACATCAACCAGAAGGAAATGATGGCAGTACAAAAGGCTCTGACATCCTTCAAACCCCATCTCAAGCCAGGGGTTCTCCTTATAAAAACAGACAACACCACAGTAATGTGGTACATCAACAAACAGGGAGGGACCCAATCTTATCCTCTGTGGAGTCTAGCCATGAACCTCTGGCTGACAGCCTCTTCCATGGGACTACACCTGATAGCCCATTACCTGCCAGGGATCAACAACATCCTGACTGACCACTTAAGCAGAAACTTAATGGACCTCCACGGATGGCAGCTCCACAGAAATATCTTTTTACAAATCACTCAGGTGTGGGGGACCCCAAAGGTGGATCTCTTTGCTTCGCATTTCAACCATCAGCTAAAAAATGTCTGTACCAGGGAGTACCACCACCCAAGGAACTGATCAGAATAAGGGAGGAGGGACCAAAGGTCATCCTCATTCCTCCAGATTGGCCCAGAAAACATTGGTACCCCTTACTGCGCAGCCTGACCTTACAGCCTCCCAGGCAGCTTCCCCTGATCTCAGACCTCTTAACTCAGGTGGGGGGGGGGGGATGCTGCACCCAGACTTACAGATTCTCAGACTATCAGCATGGCTAATACTCTCAAGGCAAACAAGGGGCCCCTGTTAAGCAAACAGGTCCTAGACATTATTGCAGAGGCCAGAAGGCCCAGCACCAGAAAATCTTATGCAGGAAAATGGAAAAGATTCTGCTCCTGGAGCCAGTCCAGAGGGGGCAATACCTCTCAACCTTCCATCCCTCTTATCCTGGACTACCTAGCGGAGCTACTTAATGGTGTGCCCTCTCTTTCTCCTCTATTAAAATCCACACCTCAGCCATTTCTCTCTTTCTCCTCTATTAAAATCCACGCCTCAGCCATTTCAGCTCATTTTGATACAGAACAGCCCCTGTTCTCCCATCCTTTGATTAAACAATTCCTCAGCGGGTCTTCTAATAACAGACCTTGCAGAAGGTCACCCACTCCAGCCTGGGACCTGAATTATGTTTTGGAAAAACTTACTTTACCGCCCTTCGAACCTGCTGCTTCAGCAGAACTAAGATAACTCTCTGGAAGACTGCTTTTCTTCTAGCGATAACCACAGCCAGAATGGTTTCAGAACTTCAGGCACTGAAGGCCATTGAGCCCTTCATCATTTTCCATGCAGACAGGGTCTGCCTGAGGACTAATCCCTCCTTTATGCCCAAGGTGGTATATTTCCAAATGGATGTCACACTGTGTCCATTTCTGCTACAGATTGCATGGGATACCCGCCTCCCCAAAGTCTGTTTGAACCCATTCCACTAGGGCAGCCTCCACTTCCACAGCATTCCTCAGAGAAGTTCCCACCAGGGACATCCTGGAAGCTGCCACCTGGACTTCTGTCCATACCTGTACCAAGCATTACCACCTACCTCTATTTTCTAAGGCTAGGGCAGGGTTTGCCTCTGCAGTTCTGCAAGGCATGCTGACCCATTCTTAGGTCTCTTACTAATCCTACCACCCCTTTCCTCAGCAAATCCTACTGCCCCTCTCCTCAGCTTTGGGAATCCTTCCACAGGTAATGATTGTAACAGTGAAACATGAAGAACATAGTACAGTTGTGTACACTTACCACAAATGTAGATGTTCGAGTGTATTCACTGTCGCAGTCCTGGTTTTCCACCCTCCTTCCCCCTCATATCTTTCTTTAGGGAGACATAAGTTGCTAACGGTGGCTTTTAGCCACCAGGACCACTTTACCATATTTATTTGGGCCTCTGACTGGTTAGGGCAAGAAAAATTGATGTAATGGTGTCGGCTGCCTTCCTTTATATCACTGACGAACTGATGTCAGACGGCAAGCGACAGCAGCAGAAACCGAAAAACATTGACTCTGGTATTCGGAACAGCTGAGGGCTGCCACAGCAGGGATAACCCACAGGTGATGACTGCAACAGTGAATACACTCTCTAACATCTACATTTATGGTAAGTGTACACAACTGTACTTTCTTCAGCATCTCTTGAACACTGCAGTCAAGATCTCCAAGGTTTGCAAGGAATATCCTCTTTTGTGGCTTGATTCATAAAACATTTCTGAAGGCCATCCCTTTGTTCTTCTACAGCCAGTAGCCGCAGTCACCACAGACACCTCCCAAATTGGATGGGGTGGGGGCATTTCTTGGGAAGAACAGTCCAGAGTACATGGTCCCTAGAGGAAGCCAGTTTGCACATCAATGTCCTGGAAATGACAGCAGTCCTACAAGCTTTTCAAGATTTATTCCCCTCAGGGAATATTGCAGTACAAACAGACAATGTGTGTAGTCTGGTACATCAACAAACAGGGGGAACCAGATCTTATCTATTGTGTCTAGAGGCATTGAGAGTGTGGCAATGGATAATCTGTTCGTCATTTTCGTATGGCAATGTACATACTGGGGAAAACTAACATGCAAGCAGAGAAGCCTCATGAGTAGTCTGTCAGTCAGAGTGATGCAAAGATCTTCCATTGATGGGGCCAGCCATACTGTGAACTTTTTGCTTCTCCCCTCATCAACAAGTGCAGTAGGTCCTTTGCTCTGTTCCCTTTTACAGGGGAGGTCACAGAGAGATGCTCGAGTTCATGATTAGCTCTCTCGTCTCCTTCATACTTATCCTCTGTTACCCCTAATCCACAAATTTTATACAGAAAGCATCCCAGTTGAAGAGCATCCACATTGCGCCTTTTTTGGCCTCATCAATTTGGGTCCCCGTCCTCTGGCCTCATCTTCTCTATCCACCTTTGATACTGGATCCACATCCAGATCTTATCCCTCATCCAGCAGGAATGAAACACCTGGACATCAACGTCCTCATGTTAACTGCATGGTTTCTCTAGATCCAGTGATGGCTAGACAGTCCTGGCTTTCCTCCTCAGTCTGGTATATTCTTTTATCCTCTCAGAAGCTTTTTTTCTAGGAAAATTTACAATATTAAATGGAAAAGATTTTCAGTTTGGGCCTTTCAGAGAGACCTGGATCCCATCTCTGCCCCAGTCTTAGTTATCAATTTTCTGGCTTCCATTTTTAACAATGGGATGAGTTATTCTACTATTAAAATTCAATTAGCAGCCTTTTCTGTTTTTCACTCTGGTGAGAATTATTCCTCTTTGGCTTCTCTGAAGTTATGCAAGGCCTTTTTTAAGGGTACCTTTTTACTCAGGCCCCCAGTTAAAGATCCTACCTCCCCCTTGGTATTTGACTATTCTATTGCAAGCTCTTAGCCAATTTCCATTTGAACCTTCATCTAAGATAGACCTTAAGTTCTTGTCTTGGAAAGCATTTTTTTCTGGTTGCTATCACTTCTGCTAGATAAGTATCTGACCTCCAAGCCCTCTCTCCAAGATCTCCTCACCTGACCTTCCATAAGGATAGGGTTTCATTATGCATAAGCTTATCTTTTTTACCTAAGGTGGCTTCTGAATCCAACATAAATTGGGTCATAAATTTGCGTGTTCTTTCTGAAATTCTCAAGCAAAGGCAAATACATGATGGATTTTTTTTGGATGTATATCAGCAGCTTAGATTTTCTGCACACAACCCAAGATTTCAGGAAAACTGACCAATTACTTGCATAATTCTCCGAGAACAAATTGGGTAAAGCAGTGTGTCAAGTGACACTATCTAAATGCTTGACTGATTTTGTGTATCCTTTGTTTATAAAGAAAGAGGTTTATCTTTACTAAAGCCCCCCAAAGCACATTCCATGAGGTCCGTAACCACTTCATCTGCTTTTTGGTCAAGAGCCTCTATAGATATTTGTGCAACTGCCACTTGGTCCAATGCTCATTCCTTTATTGTTCATTACAAGTTAGATGTATTGTCCAGAGATAGGGCAGCATTTGGTTCCACTGTACTCTGTATCCTTCCCCGAGGACCACCCAAGGTTCATTTAGCTGGGGACTCTGTCCCATCAGTTGAGGAATGAATGAAAATTACATTATCAGATATAAAAGTCATGTACTTACCATAATTATGCATCTGTGTTGTCCATTCTCATTCATCCTCAACTTCCAACCCTCCACCCCCCTCCCTCTCACACTAGTAATACCTAAAGAATGTCCCTTTTTGCTGCATCCTTTTTATGTGCCTTTATCTTGCCTTTTCATAATGATATGATGTCGCATGTACACTGTTAGTTTTGGGCAGCAAACTCGATCTGAGGTATGCCAGGATGGTGGGGCATTATGGGTAAAGGGGAGAAGCTTGAGAACTGGATCCATGAGTCTAGTAAAAGCAGCTGAGACCCATTAGTTGAGGAAGAATGAAAATTTACAGTGCAGATGCATATTTATGTGGAGTACATAGTTTTGTTTTCGCCAGTTTGCCTGTAGGTAAGCATGCTGTGTGTGTGTGTGTGTGTGTGTGTGTGTGTGTGTGTGTGTGTGTGTGTGTGTGTGTGTGTGTGTGTGTGTGTGTGTGTGTGTGTGTCATATACTTGACTTGTTAGGCGCAGTATCAGTGTGTGTATGTGAGCTTGTGTGTTTATGAAAAACTTATTGATTTTAATATGTGGACATGCATAATCTTAATGTGCGTACATCTAACATTGTTATCTTTCAAAAATAAGGCAGAAAATGTATTACAGGACATCTAGACTCTCAGAGTTTGAGTGCCTGGTATTCCTCACACCCCAGGTTATATAAGTGGAGTATGACACATGCTTAGTACGGGCCGCTGCCCTGTATCACACGCAGTCTAAAATCATCCCTGCTGAGAGGTGTGCAGAAAGTTACTGTAGCTTATGTTGGGAGCTGTGACTGGCGGGCTGGGGGCAGTGCGGTAAGTTTTTCTTTAACTTTCTTGCAATCAAACCTCAGAGATGTACACAAAGTCACTGTAACATGTTTGTGGGTAGTGTAGAGTCTAGGACCAACAAGTTGGGATACAGGTGGCTATCTTTTGGAGGTAAGGGTAAGGGTGGCATCCTGTGTATGTACAGTGTATTACTGCATTCTGTTTGATGTTCTTCTTGTTTCACTGTTGCAGTCATTACATTTGGGTAATCCTGCTGGCAGGTTGCCCTCAGTCGGCCTGAATTCCAAAGTCTTGGGTCTTGTGTCGGTTGCTGCCACCCCTTCCCTGACGTCAGGTCATCAGGGGTATAAAAGATGCAGCCGACACCATTTTCTTCAGTCTTTCTTGCCGTGTAGTGCCTGAAGCAGAAGCAGTTCGCAAGTGCCGGTCAGCCGAATCCTGAGATTTTCGTGTTTGAGTTTCAGATCTGAAGTCTTCATTAAAAGCTAAGTACCCCGTTGGGGAAACTTTTTTCTTGCTCCAGACCGATGTCAGAAAAAGTTAATTGTATTTCTTGTGGGAAGCAAATACGTCATAAGGACTTTTATTCTTACTGTATTCCTTGCCTAGGCCCTGACCACGATGTTTCAAGTTGTCTGTTTTGTGCTAGATTTAACCAACGCACTATTAAGTGTCGGTACAATTTTGCATTAAGCTATTTTGGCCGCAGATTTAATTATACAATGTCGTCAGATAGCCATCCGACTATCGGAATTCACAAAAAGCGCAAAGAAAAAGACAGGCAACCGAGGTCCAAAACCGATGACGAAGCTTCTCCTAAGCCAGTTGCCGCTTCTCAGTGAGGTGCATTCGCAGCCCCTGACACCCGCTACTTCAGAGTCACAGGCCGCTGCTGACTCCCATGTGGAGTCGGTCAGGCCTCTGGAAACTCAAGGTATTGGAGCCTTGGAGACTATTCCCTCAGATGGGTCCAGAGCCGCTGAGCAGGCATCGGCTTCTGAGGGTGTATTAAGACCTAAACAATTATGCATTAAACCGACTTCAGCAAAGACTAAAGCACCTGTAAAGGCAAAGAAACAAGTTCACCAGCCACATGGACAGGCCTCCATGCCCAAAAACAGATTCTCAAAATGGCTGAAGACTTGATTACCTTGATCAGGGGTTCCCATCCCCCTCCTAATAAGAGGCCTAAGCAAGAGACAGACTATGAATCTTCAGATCAGGTTTCCATTTCCTCTGATTCCTCTTCTGATCAGGAATATTCTCTTCCCCGCATAAGGATTCTGATGCTGAAGAATCTATTCCTTCAGCTTCTCCTCCTGAGGACGATTCCTTTGGGGAAACCTTGCATACCATGAGGGAGAATTTCCACTGGGAGAGCCAAGACTTTTCAGAATCTAAAAAGAGGCTCAGGGGACTTCCTTCTACTACCTCAACACAGGTCTCTAGCTATTCCACCTGTGTTAGACATTGTAGATGATGTGTTTTCAGAGTCTAGTCTGACCCCTGACTCCTTACCTCCAGCTCCTGTAAGCCCAACAGATACTACAGGGTTCCTGACTATCATAAATTCCTTTTCAAAAACCCTGCTGCAGACCCAGAAACTATTTGTCAGGGTCCCAAAGGGGTTAAGGCTTCCACTGCAAAAAACCCTACCCCCTCTGACAGAGATTCTAGGGCACTGGATAGATGGGGAAAAAAGATTTACATATCTGCTACCTTGGCTATAAGGGCCTTAAATTGCCAGTTTCATATGCTCAAATATCAGCAATATGTCATGACACTGCTTAAACAGAAAATGTTGGTAAATTCTGAATGTGCAGAAAACAAAGAAATGCAGGATTTATTTCATGCAGCTGAACAAGTTGGAAAGCATACTTTGCAATGTGGTTTTGATTCTCTGGAGGCCTCCTGCAGGGCCGCTGTTATGGGTTCTGTAATTAGGAGGCACGCTTGGTTAAAGGAACAAAATGTGCCTGATCATGCCAAGGCTACGTTATTAGATGCACCATTACAGCATGATACCTTGTTTGGTGTTAAGGCAGAAGAGGTTCATAGGTTCATAGGTTCATACTAGGCTATCTGCCCTAGGGCATTTATAAGCCTAGCCAGAGTGTGTTTGGCTTTCGCCACCCATTTTAAATTAATTTTGCTATGCGTTTTTTGAGGTTAATATACTGTGCCTCTGTCTAACAGTGACACAGAAATGATAGCCGGGGTAAACCTACGATCTCCCATCCACTCATCAAGATTCCTCTTGAAGAGAGTCAATGTGGGACTCTGCCTAACCTGGACTGGGATTTTATTCCAGAGTGAAGGGAGCCTCTGGGTTATGAATCTGTCCCTCCAGCATGTCCTATTTATTTCAGTGCTGAGGTTCAAGTCTCTCGAGCGTAGCTCGATGGGATTTGGATTTTCTGAGGTGCAGCATGTCCATTAATTCTGGGTTGGACATGGCTTTATACGTCAGGCACAGATCGCCTCTGAGCAGGCGGTATGCCACTGAGTAGAGCTGGAGTTTCTTTAACCGGGCAGCATATGGCATCTGTTTGAGCCCTTTGATCCTCTTGGTGAGGTACTTTTGGGGTCTTTCCAGTTGCTGCAGGTGTCTGGTAAGGTACATCCCAAAAGGGGCATTGTACTCAATTATGGGCCTGATGAGGGATGAGTAAAGAGGTATGATGACCTCCCCTGATCTAGATGTGAATCCCTTCATGATTAGGTGGGCTTTATAAAATGTTTTTCTAACCACTTTGGCCACGTGGTTGTCAAATGAGAGATTGCTATCAACTTGGGTCCCCAGGTCCCTAATGACTTCTTCTGTACTTAATGGATTACCACCTATGTGGTAATTTGTGGGCACTTTGTTTTTGCCAAAGGGGATGACTATACACTTTTTGGCGTTTAGCTTGAGGCCATGTCTCTGGCACCAGTTGTCTGTTTCTATGAGGCCCTTTTGGAGGATGCTTGTGTTGGCTGGAGAGTTGATTATGGCACCCAGTTTGCAGTCATCTGCGAACTTGGTCAGCCACAGTCCTTCTGTGTTGGCCTGTACCGCCGAGAAATATATACCGAACAAGAGAGGTCCCAGGACTGAGCCTTGTGGGACGCCACTTGTAACTGGTTTGGAGTCTGACATGGCTCCAGCAATTCTAACCATGTGGGTTCTGTCCTTGAGCCAGTTTGCAACCCATCTAGTGACATAGGGGTTTATATTTAAGCTGGAGAGCTTATCTATAATGCCCGAGTGGGGTATTGTATCGAAGGCTTTGCGAGGTCCAGGTAGGCTGTGTGGACCACCTTCCCTCGTCAATGGCCTTGGTGACTGTTTCAAAGAAATCAACCAGGTTTAAGAGGCAGGATCTGCCCTTAACAAAGCCAAACTGGGTAGGATCCAGTGTCTGTAGGTCCCAAATATCTTTATTTATGAGGTCCATGATGATCCTTTCCATAGCTTTGCAGACCAAGCTAGTCAGGCTTATGGGGCGATAGTTTCCAGGATCCGTTGAGGCACCACCTTTGTGGAGAGGGACCACTGTTGCTGTACGCCACTCTTTGGGTACATATCCTGTAGTAAGGCTAAGATTGAACAGTAGTTTTATGTTTGGGTTTAGCTCTTCTTGGAGTTCATGTAGGACTCAGCCCGGGACACCATCTGGTCCCATTGATGCTGTGTTTTTTGCTTTGGAGAGGGCTGCTCTTACCTGAGCATCTGAGATGTCAGGGGGGCAGCACTCTGTCGGGATAGATATTTGCCCTTTTGGTGGGGAGAAGTTTGCACTGAATCTGTCAGCTAGGATGTTGGTAGGAGGTGTTAAAGAAAATGGAGGACAAAGCTAAATCTATGCAAACAGTCAAAGATTTTTTACAAGTACAGCCACCTAGGTTTAGCAGACACTGGCCTACAAATAATTGGTCATTTCCAGTGTCAGACAGACCTCAAAGGGGCAGATCCAGATGCCCTAGAGGCAGATCCCAGCCACAAGGTTCGTACAGGTCTAAGCACTGGGGTGCTTCTACCTCCAAAAGTGGAGAAGACAAATCACAACCATACAGGAAACAGTCCCAATGACTTCCCCCTGCCTGCACCAGGCACTTATCTACTGGCAGCACCCTTAGGGGGAATAATAGCACTTTTTTCTCAAAATTGGAACATTATAACCCAGGACAAATGGGTTCTATACATGGTGTCACAAGGTTACAAGTTTCACTTCCATACCCTGCCAAAGGCAAACGGTTGGCCAGACCTGCCAAAAACATCAGTGGACAGAGGCTCAAAAACAAGTCTCATCCCTCATGGACATGGGGGCTAATGAAATGAGTTCATTGTTCATACCCTGCCAAAGGCAAACGGTTGGCCAGACCTGCCAAAAACATCAGTGGACAGAGGCTCAAAAACAAGTCTCATCCCTCATGGACATGGGGGCTAATGAAATGAGTTCATTGTTCATAGGTTCATGGGTTCATGGGTAGGTGCTGGGCTATCGGCCCTGGGGCCTATACAGGCCCAGCCAAAAAGGTACCCTGGCTTTTGCCACCCAAGAAAATGATTTTCCTGTGCCACTGTCGAGCAGAGCCACAGAGGTGATCCCCGGGGTGAATTTCCTATTTCCCATCCAATCATCAAGATTTTTCTTGAAGAGTGCTAATTAGGAGCTTTGTTTGATATAGATAGGTAGTTTATTCCAGACTATGGGAAATCTCTGGGACAGGAATCTATCCCTCCTGCATGTTCTGTTTATTGTGGTGACAAGGTTTAGGTCCCTAGAGCGTGTAGCTCGGAGGGATTGGGATTTCTTTAAGTCAAGCATGTCCAGCAGCTCTGGGCTTGACATAGCTTTGTATGTTAGGCAGAGATCACCTCTGAGTAGGCGATATGTGACAGAGTAAAGCTGGGGTTTTTTGAGACGGTCTGCATAGGGCATCTGTTTGAGGCCAGTAATCCTCTTTGTGAGGTATTTCTGTGGCCTTTCCAGTTGTTGTAGATGTCTTGTGAGGTACATACCAAAAGGGGCGTTGTACTCTATAATGGGTCTAATGAGTGATGAGTAGAGGGAAACAATGACCTCTTTTTTTCTGAATGAGAAACCTTTTGTGATGAGGTGTGCCACGTAGAAAGATTTCCTGACTACTGTGACGATGTGATTATCAAAGGAGAGACTACTGTCCACCTGTGTCCCAAGGTCTCTTATCACACTTTCGGTGTTAAGTATACTACCGCCTATGTTGTAGTTCATGGGTACAGAGTTTTTACCAAAGGGGATGACAATGCACTTTTTGGCATTGAGCTTGAGGCCATGGCTTTGACACCAGGCATCTGTCTTAGTGAGGCCCTTTTGTAGGATGTCCACATTGTTAGGAGTTTCGATTATGGCTCCTAGTTTGCAGTCATCTGTGAACTTCATTAGCCAAAGACCTTCTGTGTTAGTCTGTATTTCAGAGAAGTAGATACCAAATAGGAGAGGACCCAGGACTGAACCCTGTGGTACTCCACTTATCACTGGTCTGAAGTCAGATTTGGAGTCTGCTACTTTCACAGTGTGGGTTCTGTCAGTGAGCCAGTTGGCAACCCATCTTGTGACATAGGGATTTATTCCTAGTTTAGTGAGTTTATCTATAATTCCAGAGTGGGGGATGGTGTCGAAAGCCTTGGCAAGATCTAGATAGGCTGTGTGAACCACCTTACCCTTGTCTATGGCTTTGGTGACTGCTTCAAAGAAGTCTATCAGGTTTAGGAGACATGATCTGCCTTTTACAAACCCGAACTGGATGGGATCCAGAGTTTGGAGATTACCAGTGTCTTTGTTTATAGGTTCCATGATGATACAGGGTTGGGAGGGCAGCCTAATGGTTAAGGTGTTTGCCTTACAAACACAAGGTGCAGGGTTTGAATCTCACAAGGGATAATTGGCTAGGCTTAAAATGGCTCGCAAGGTGCAGTTAGCCTAGTACTAACCTATGAACCTATGAACCTATTCAACAAGTGCCACAGCAAGAGCAGGGGCAAGGATTTTACTCAAGACTGTTCTTGGTACCCAGAAAGGACAAAGCATGGAGACCAATACTGGACCTATCTACTCTAAACACTTTCCTGGATATACTAAAATTCAAGATGTTAACCTTGCAGCAGCTTCTGCCCATGCTGGGCAGAAAGGTTTGGCTCCTCACTTTAGACCTAAAAGAGGCATACCTGCATGTCCCAATCAGACAATCATGCACAAGATACCTCAGATTCAAGGCTGGTTCAAAGCATTACCAATTCTCTGCACTGCCCTTTGGCTTATCTACTGCGCCCAGGGTCTTCACAGAGTGCCTGGCACCAGTAATTGCTTTCTGCAGGCAAAGAGGAATACAAATAAATCCTTACTTGGACGACTGCCTCATTTAAGCAGAGAACAAGGACATTCTACTACAGCATCTGGCGTTTGTGTACCCTAGGCATGTTAAAAGTCTTTTCACAGTCAACAAAAAGAAATCAAAACTAGTACCCTCTCAAGAGATAATATTCCTGGGTGCAAGCTTAAATGCAACTGCCCAGATGGCTTATCTCACGCCAGACAAACAAAGGCAACTGACTACATATTTCAAGGAAATGACAACAAAGGCCCAGTTATCTGCAAGACAAATTCTGCAGGCTTTGGGCTTCATGGCATCCTGCATCCTACTAATTCCATATGCAAGACTGCATATGAGGAAACTTCAATGGTACCTAAAAAGTGTCTGGACACAACATTGCCACAGCCTGGAAACAATGATTACTCTTATTCCCTGCCTGCAACAGGAGTTTCGATGGTGGGCAAAGGCTTGTCACCAAAACAAGGGACAGCCATTCTCACTACCCCCAGCCAGGCAGAACCCAACAACGGATACTTCAGATTATGCCTGGGTGGCCCACATGGCAGGAAGAGGCATTCAGTGCACCTGGTCCACAAATCAAATGCATCTACATATCAATCAAAAAGAGATGCTCGCTGTTCAAAATACCCTGACGGCCTTCAAGGACCTAATTCATCCGGGACAACTACTGATAAAGACAGACAATACCACGGTCATGTGGTACATAAACAAGCAGGGGGGCATGCATTCTTACCCCCTTTGCAGACTAGCCATGGCTTTATGGGACACAGCATTGACTTACCAAGTTCATCTGCAGGCACAATTCCTGCCAGGAAAGGACAATACTCTGGCAGACGAACTAATCAGAAACCTCATGGATCCCCACGAGTGGCACCTGGATCCACAGGTCTTCAGCATGATAACAAAGAAATGGGGAAACCCAGACATGGATCTATTTGCCTCCCCTCACAACTATCAACTAAAAAGATTCTGCACAAGGACTTATCACAGACAAGCATGGAAAGTGGACGCCTTATCTTTCAATTGGAAAAACCTATCAGTATATGCCTTTCCTCCACTGCCTCTCCTCCCCATGGTACTCCTAAAGGTGAGACAGGAAAAAACAAAAATGATTCTGATTGCCCCAGACTGGCCCCACCAGTACTGGTATCCAATCTTAAGGAACTTGTCTCAATGCCCAGCCTGGACCTTGCCTCAAATACCTCATCTACTGTCCCAACAAAACAATCAGATTCTGCACAGCCAACTCAGGACCCTAAGCCTGGCAGCATGGCGGATAATGTAGCCATACAAACCACACCTCTCAGTAAAGCTGTGAAGGATGTCATTTTGGAAGCCAGAAGGCCTAGTACTAGAAAATCCTATGCTGGAAAATGGAAGAGATTTTGTGCTTGGAACCAAGCTCAAGGAACTGACACAGCTGTACGAAATATTCCTCAGATTTTGCAATACTTAACTGAGATGCTGGACAAAGGCCTATCTTTTTCATCAAATAAAATTCATGCCTCTGCCATTTCGGCTCATTACAATACAGAGCCACCACTCTTTTCTCATCCTTTATTAAGGCAGTACCTCAGAGGAGCCAAAAATTTAAGGCCTCCAAGGAGATCACCAATACCTGCATGAGACCTCAATTATGTCTTGGAAAAACTCACCCTACCTCCTTTTGAGCCAGCTGCAACTGCGGATATAAAGTTTTTATCTTGGAAAACAGCTCTGCTCCTAGCAATAACTTCTGCAAGATGAGTATCAGAGCTACAGGCTCTCATGGCTGTGGAACCTTTTATAATTTTTTATCCAGACAGGGTCTCTCTGAGGACATACCCTACATTTATGCCTAAGGTGGTGTCCAGTGTAGCCCTAAACCAAACTAGTCATTTGCCAAGTTTTTATCCAAAACCACAGAACAAGGGGGAGAAAATTTTGCATTCTTTGGACGTACACAGACAACTTAGATTCTATTTGGACAAAACTAAAGTTTTCAGAAAAACAGAACAATTGCTAGTGGCATATGCTGAAGGATCACAAGGAAAGGCCATCTCCAAGCAGACTATTTAAAAGTGGATAGGTCACTGCATTCGTTTCTGCTACTCTCAGCATGGCAAGCCAGTGCCTAAGGGCATTAGGCCACATTCAACCAGAGCTGCAGCCACTTCTGCAGCCTTTCTCAGGGGAGTACCAACCAAAGACATTTTAGAGGCTGCTACTTGGAGTTCAGTGCACACCTTTACAAAACATTACAATCTGTCACTTTACTCTAAATCCAGAACAGGCTTTGCCACTGCAGTTCTGCAGGGCCTCATAGCTGCTCCTAATGTTGTTTAGATCCATCCCCCCCCCAACCATAGCTTTGGGACTCTACCCAAATATAATATCATATAAAAAATGCTTTAACATAGTTTTTGCAGCTTATGGGTACATGATCTTTAGCGGTCAATAATAAATGGACTTGATTATTCATCTACATTTGATCTATTTGATACTTATGTTTTCATGTGTTCACATCTTTATGTAATTACAAAATTTTTCTAGAGATAACATTGGTATAATTTCTGTTTTTTACTTTATTTTTATTTCTACTTTCTATGGCATTTGGTTTTAATTAAGCCAATATCTCTATTAATAATACTTCATTATTTAAACTATGGGTACTGACATAGACATACAACTGCATACATATATTTATTTACATATATACATCTATATTCGCTGCTGTTTATATATTCTTGTTTTTTTATATACAAGCACTACAGATGTCTTATGCTCCTTTAGCATTATATTTATGGCTCCGATCTTGATTTATAATAGTTAGCTTTGCAGCTCCAACACTTACGCATCTCTCTATCACATAAAGTTACCGTCCCATCGGATGCGCTTATACTTCAGGATACTAGTACACTTTAGATGATTTTGTTTAGATTTCTATCTATGAGGATATGTACCTTCTGTTTCTTGTTTGGCTTTTTACACACGTTTTAAAAGCTATATGTCACTTGGTCTTTAAGTGGTTTTGTAACAGATCCATTTGTGTTTTTACTTGCATTTCTATAGTAAGGTTTAGTTAGGTTTATAAAACCATCTAACTGATTTTACTAAAGGTTTTAAAAATATAAACAATGCTCATAATAACTACGGATTCCTATCGGTTCCTTAGGTAGGAAAACTTAGAATTGTTTTTTGTATAATTTATTGCAGACACTTTTAACTAGTTCGCGCCTAATGAACCAAGTTTTCGGTTGCGATGGTAACCGTAAAAATGTCTCCCTTTATGGCATACTAGTTAGAATTTAGATGAGCAGGGACTCTATTGCTTCTTATTTATTTAAATATAGTACTACTGATGATATGCAATAAGTTCTCCAATTATTTGAAAGTTAAACATTTTTTAGCTTACAAGTTGCATTAAGAGTTTTGTATAAGCTATATTTTAGATTTCACAAACTTCCATAATGACTGTAATGCCTCTGATTGCTTGATAGCATTGCCGTTTTAAATAACAATTGAAGCACCTAATTATATAGGGCTTGGTTTTTAAACATTGTATTATTTAAGCACCTTTATGTAGGGTTTTCATTTGTCTGATGAAGCGTGGCTGTGACCACGCGAAAGCGCTTACCTTCACTAATTATACTTGCAATAAAGAAGAGTTTTATACTTTTACTACGGCTATCGACAATCTTTTGGAATTGTGACTTTTGGAACTGCATCTTGGAATAGTATTTGCATCTCATTTTACTAACTGACTACATCGTGGTGAGATCAGGTTTCTGCTTTCTACAGTGTATTCGTTTGTGTTACCTGATCTCTTGGAGTTGCAGTTACCTCTTGGTTTTTTACAGTTTTGTTTGTGTGGTAACTGCTCTACGCGATGGATTCTACAACTGTAGAACTTGACTACAGACCAGAGTCGAGGGAATTCTCAGCTATACCAGAAGGATTGTTGCATCATGTCGCTAACCCTTTATTGGCTTTGGAACTGGGTGGGTCGCTTAATACTCCGATACCCACTTTACCTGAAGAAAACCTTGCAGACTTCAACTTGGCAGTAAAAGAGTTTGAAGACAAGTTGTACCTACTACAAAGGTATGCCTGGCAAAGGCAACACCTTGAAGCTTCCATACACCATCGCATCGTACCCCGAGGAATGCGTGTTTTTTGCATGCCGTCGTATGGGACTAATCATCCGGTGCTTTTGAAAAAGTGGCAGGACCTAAACATTGAGCAAGGCTTCAGGTATATGTCACTTTTAAATGAATATTTTTTACCACTTGAGACTAAGTTACGTACTGAAATAGACATAACTCATAAAAATTTAACTGACAAGTTTAAATCAGACTATGCTAGAAATAGACTGCAAACTATTTTCTCACAAGTGAACTTTTTTAGTGAGAAATTAAAACAAATAAAATTGAAAAAAACTGCAGAGGGATTTTAATGATTTCCAAACAGGTCAGATTTTTGTCTGGCCCAGACATAATAATGCACAAACTCAAGTGCAAAGGCCAGCTTCTCCAGCACATACCAATGATAATGTTATACATCATGATGTTGCTTCCTCATCTGTTGGAGAATTAGCCCTGCCTACTTTATCTACAACTGATAACAATTCTGCTCAACCTAGTGAGACGGATTTTCCTAGATTAACTGCTTATTCTGCAACACCACCACCTAACCAATTAGCTTTTGCTAATATGCATAATGACATTCGTTTAGGTGCGAAACCTAAAGTTGCTCAAGAAGCAAGTCGTTTTTTACCTTATCCCATAAAAATACAACACCAAGGGAGAGGACGCTCTCAAAGCAGAGGGCCAAGAAAAAGGAAAATTTCCGAAGAGAGATATGGAACGACACGAAGGCAAAGGATGTGACTGACTTATTTGTCAATTTTTCTAATTATGACATGTGTATATCTGATGTTAGTTTGATCAATAAGGGCCTAAACTTTATACCAGCACAGTGTAGCAACTTGGCTGAAGTCTTATGTGAGCTACGTATTTTTTGTAGAAATATAGCCCTTAAAATGTTTTTTAAAAACACTACTACAACACACAGCAATGAACCTTTACATCCTGACTCAGTGTTTCTAAGACAGAAAAGTAATTTTTCACCTCCACTACCTTTTAGCATAGACTGTTTCTTAAAGGCTTGTGAGAGAGATTTCTACAAACTTTTTTCCACTAAAAAGAATAAAATAGCCTATGTAAATTTAACATCTAGTGAAATGGCATCCCTGAAGAAATTTAAGCAGCTTTCTGATATCACCTTTAGACCTGCTGATAAAGGTGGTGGAATCATAGTTATGAATACTGTAGACTATGTCACGTTGATGTTAAATATGTTATCTGATCAAGAAACTTATTCTATTATTTCTCAGAAAAAAGTTTGCTCCATTATAACTAATGTACATGCAACTCTACATGATCTACTAATGTGCCGACAAATTACGCCAGAAGAATATAAATACTTGTACATTGAGTTCCCCACTACTCCTACAATAAAAGGCTTGCCAAAGATTCATAAACAGATACACCCTATACCTCTTAGGCCTATAGTTTCAGGCTGTAATTGGGTAACTGCTACTATTTCTACTGCTCTTGAAAAATTCCTTAGGCCTGTAGTTGATTCAGTTCCAACTCTATTAAAAGACACCTATGATTTGCTAAATAGCCTCAAAAATGTAACATTGGATATTGGGACTGATGAGTATACGTTAATAACTTTAGATGTAAAAAATATTTTTACGTCCATCCCCAATGATTTGGGTTTGGAAGCAATTAGAGAACTACTTGTTAGAGATACCAACTTCTCTACAGATAAAGTCATTTTAATTTGTCAACTACTGGATTTAGTGCTCAACAATAACATCTTTATGTTTGATAACACTACGTATTTGCAGACATGGGGTGTAGCTATGGGCACCCCATGCGCAAATACGTATGCAAATTTAGTAGTTCTGAATTGGGAAAAAGAACATTTGTTCACTAATCCTGCTTTTGATAAAATCAAGTTCTACAAACGTTTTGTAGACAATGTTCTTTTAATATGGCAGGGCACCCTAGAGGAATTTACACATTTCTTACAACATTTAGAAACCACTACCACTTATTTGAAATTTACAGTGGAAGCCTCTATGACACAGGTAGAATTCCTGGATGTTTCCCTGACACTTAATGAACATGGAGAAATCACATCTTCCATTTTCAGGAAACCCACATGGACTAATACACTACTTCATTACAGTAGCATGCATCCTAGGCATATGTTCCCAGGAATAGTTAAGAGCCAGTTCACTAGACTGACTAGACTTTGCCAGGATAGTATCATTTTGGAAAAAGAATCTGATTTACTAGAGCAATTCTTTTTGGATAGAGGTTATGATTCTAAGCTTGTTAATTCTATTAAAAATAACACTATACATCCCACAGAATTTACACCACATATGGTTAAGAAACCCATTTCTTTTACTTATAAAAAAGCCAATGATTTTATAAAAATACCATATATCATAAAGTATACTAGTGATGTGAAGTGTTTGGAGAATATTATACGGAATAACTGGAACATATTGCAGACAGACATCTCAGTAACTAGCTTGGTGGGCAACTATCCTTCTTTTTTGTACAAAAACTGTTCTAATCTAAAACAAATCCTATGTAAAGACTTTGTATTAACTGCTAAGAAATCTACCCCAAATATGGGGACAGTTTCTTGTGGCACTTGTACCAGGTGCAAATCGATTTGTTCTGATTTAACTTTTATTCATCCTACACTAGGTTTCACCTACTATATTAATGTTTCAGCTACTTGCCAGACCACAAACCTGGTATATTTAGCAACTTGTACAAAATGCACAGTATTTTATATTGGATTGACTAAAAGAAGACTAACTGATCGCATCTACGATCATTTGTACGAAATAAAGAAAGAAATAGACACTAATGCATTAGCACAACATGTAATAGAATACAAAGAACACACTTTTTTATTCAGGGTACTTGAAAAAGTAACTCTGAATCCCAGGGGCGGTGATAATATTAACAATCTAGCCCTGGCAGAATTAAAGTGGATTTTAAAATTTAATGCCCACAGTTACCCTGGATTGAATACTTCAGTTTCCATCAAACCAATCTTAAATAATAGAAAACGTTAAATTTCATGATCAAATTTTGATGCATGTTCTTTAATCTTTAAAAAATATCTTAACATTTCTTATAAATTTTTTCTAGTTCTGCTATAAGATACATAACTTAATATTTTTGCTATAATATTAGTTTAATATTTAATATTTATTCATTATTTCGTACTTAATATTTTTATTTATTTTTCATATAATTCTACTCATCATATTTTGTATTTCATGGGTAACTAGTACCTTTAGTTAACTCAGTTTTTACATGCATATATTTTTTACATTTATATATATTTTTTACATATATATACATACTCTGGAAGCAAATTAATTTAATCTAAACAGTCATATTTTTTTAGCTTTAGTTAAAAGGTATACTTCGACACAAAATATTTTAAAATTCTAATTAAAACTGAGGCTTTTACAACTAATATTCATCAATTGTTATTCTTGCATCTATTTTTTTATTTAGTATTCATTAATTAATTATTAAGAATTCTCTTAATTAAATAAAAAATTTTTCATATAAAAAATGCTTTAACATAGTTTTTGCAGCTTATGGGTACATGATCTTTAGCGGTCAATAATAAATGGACTTGATTATTCATCTACATTTGATCTATTTGATACTTATGTTTTCATGTGTTCACATCTTTATGTAATTACAAAATTTTTCTAGAGATAACATTGGTATAATTTTTGTTTTTTACTTTATTTTTATTTCTACTTTCTATGGCATTTGGTTTTAATTAAGCCAATATCTCTATTAATAATACTTCATTATTTAAACTATGGGTACTGACATAGACATACAACTGCATACATATATTTATTTACATATATACATCTATATTCGCTGCTGTTTATATATTCTTGTTTTTTTATATACAAGCACTACAGATGTCTTATGCTCCTTTAGCATTATATTTATGGCTCCGATCTTGATTTATAATAGTTAGCTTTGCAGCTCCAACACTTACGCATCTCTCTATCACATAAAGTTACCGCGTCCCATCGGATGCGCTTATACTTCAGGATACTAGTACACTTTAGATGATTTTGTTTAGATTTCTATGTATGAGGATATGTACCTTCTGTTTCTTGTTTGGCTTTTTACACACGTTTTAAAAGCTATATGTCACTTGGTCTTTAAGTGGTTTTGTAACAGATCCATTTGTGTTTTTACTTGCATTTCTATAGTAAGGTTTAGTTAGGTTTATAAAACCATCTAACTGATTTTACTAAAGGTTTTAAAAATATAAACAATGCTCATAATAACTACGGATTCCTATCGGTTCCTTAGGTAGGAAAACTTAGAATTGTTTTTTGTATAATTTATTGCAGACACTTTTAACTAGTTCGCGCCTAATGAACCAAGTTTTCGGTTGCAATGGTAACCGTAAAAATGTCTCCCTTTATGGCATACTAGTTAGAATTTAGATGAGCAGGGACTCTATTGCTTCTTATTTATTTAAATATAGTACTACTGATGATATGCAATAAGTTCTCCAATTATTTGAAAGTTAAACATTTTTTAGCTTACAAGTTGCATTAAGAGTTTTGTATAAGCTATATTTTAGATTTCACAAACTTCCATAATGACTGTAATGCCTCTGATTGCTTGATAGCATTGCCGTTTTAAATAACAATTGAAGCACCTAATTATATAGGGCTTGGTTTTTAAACATTGTATTATTTAAGCACCTTTATGTAGGGTTTTCATTTGTCTGATGAAGCGTGGCTGTGACCACGCGAAAGCGCTTACCTTCACTAATTATACTTGCAATAAAGAAGAGTTTTATACTTTTACTACGGCTATCGACAATCTTTTGGAATTGTGACTTTTGGAACTGCATCTTGGAATAGTATTTGCATCTCATTTTACTAACTGACTACATCGTGGTGAGATCAGGTTTCTGCTTTCTACACTCTACCCAAATGTAATGACTGCAACAGTGAAGCACGAAGAACATAGTACAGTTGTGTACACTTACCATAAATGTAGATGTTCAAGTGTATTCACTGTTGCAGTCCAGGTTACCCACCTGCCATCCCCCTTATTTCTGCTGGAACTTATCTTTACTTCTCTGATCTATACAACCTATGTGGTGTATTTGCTTGTAGATTAAGGTAAAGTTTGTTTTGGTGTATGTATGTTTTATATATATATATATCTAGCCTACCCTTTTGAGGGCACCTGACATCTGGGGCAAGAAAAACTGAAGAAAATGGCGTCGGCTGCATCTTTTATACCCTGACGACCTGACATCAGGGAAGGGGCGACAGCAACCGATGCAGGACCCAAGACTTTGGAATTCAGGCCGACTGAGGGCAACCTGCCAGCAGGATTACCCAAATGTAATGACTGCAACGGTGAATACACTCGAACATCTACATTTATGGTAAGTGTACACAACTGTACTTTCTTTCGGTTTGTCTCAGTCTGACATCAGAGGGGTACACAGAAGTCATGCTGTAGGCAGCCATTTGAAATACATCACTATGGCCATCTGTGCCTTCATTTTCATTCCAGTCTAACACCAGAGGGATATAAAGAAGATGACTTTTTTTTTTGGAGGAGGCAGGCAGACAGATGCTATTTCACTAATCTTAGATATGATTTATATATTTTTGCAAGTGTTTGAGAACAGTTTATTGTGAGCTGCTATTTTTGCCAACTTTGAACATTAAGTCTTGGACATAACTTCTTTTTTTCAGTCATAATGTTTGTTCAGGCCAGCATTAGTTCAAAATGTTGGGGGGAAAACCTCTAATATACACAATGTACATCGGAGAATTTTTGTTTGTCTAGTTGTAGTAATACCAGCACAGCATGCTGGCAGTCTTGGGTTCGAGTCCGAGATGAGAGCTAGGATTTTAATGTATCATTTCTTACATTCATTGAGGGCCAAATTCTAAATGGCTTGTTTTTAGTGTTAGTGGCTTACTCTGGTGTCAGCCTGCTTTATAGGTGGGCATCACATGGGAGTAAGAAACTGAGAGAAATTCTTGTGGTGTCTGGTCCTGATTTTTTTCCCTTAGTCACGATTTTTGCTCAGACCATCATTAGGTGAAAAGGTTGTATAAAATAAAACCTCTAAAATACACCTTAGAGCAGCTAAAACTGCATGGCTTCTTGGGGCTAACAGCCACAAGGCCTCCAGCTTATTTCAGTTATTTCCTCCACAGTTATTACAGGTTCCTATCACATAGTCGAACTTGTACACGTTCGAACCCCATATGGTCGAGACCACAACGTTCGAGCATTTAAACAGAAATCTCCGTAAGGGGAGGTTTCCATTCATTTCAATGTGGTATGATCTCGGAGTTGGTATGTTTTAAGTAGCAGAGTGGGGGGTGGGGATTGCAGGGCGGCTTGCCCCCCTGCTTACAACAGTTTATTTTGTTTTTACTTTTTATTTTTTGTTATTATCACTAGTCAAAGTTTTCTAACTTCAATGGTTTAAACATTCCGTGTTTGAAGTTATAAAACTTTGACTATGTGATATAGACCCGTAATTACAGTGTGTAGTCATGGCCAATTAAGGATGCAGGAAAATGCTGAACAGCAAGACTGAGTGTGAGAAAAGGGAAAAACATGTTATCTAGATGGGGAAGAAGATGTACCAGAAAGGGGGGAGTAGACAGTCAGGTGCCATGGAGACCTTTGCCTAAGGTGCCATTTCAGCTGAAGCCGACCCTGTCTGCATTTATACTGCATGTAATACACTGCTGTAAATGGCAAGTTTGGATGTGTGCTATGCTTTAGTTTCTTTCCAGTAGTGTAATGGGATACTTGTGTACAGGTGTTGGATGTGTTTTAAGACTAATCCATTGTGTTTGTACCATTTTATTCATTCACTTATTTATTAATATACTTACTTGATTACCAAGTGAATGAGTTGGTCCAATGAACCCTTTCAGTTAGAACGTAGTTTATGCTTTAAATAGGAATACAATCATTAGATCTGAAGTAGTTTACTTCATTTGATCTTCAACCTGTGGGTATCGGATCCATAACGGATCCGAGCCGGCAACTTCACAAGCATCTGCTCCAAGCTCAAAGCTCCTCCCCGTACCCATAACACACCACCACTAACTTCCAACCCTCAGATGTCGTTTGCCGCAGCTTCCAACGCATTTGTGATTCTTGAGCTCCAGGTTGTGAGTAGGGTTTTGAAGTATTTCTTAGTGTTTAGTGTGTGCTGGTAGTGTAGGTTTCCTCCCCTCCTTCCCCTCACTGGTGCTTCGAGTGTAGGTACTTTTCTTTAGTTTTCAGGTATTTTTGTAGTTGTTAGACTTTTCCCCTCCCCCCCTCAGCCTTTTGTGTGCTTGTGGTTCTGAGTGCGTGGTGAGTGGAGTGTCTTCTAAAAATCCCTTTTTTGTTTCTTGGGATTAGTATGGCTGACCTCCCTAAACAAGTCTTTAAAAGATGCACTGAGTGTGGCCACGAACTGTCACCTGCTGATGGCCACACTCTTTCTGTTCTTTGTTTGGGTACTGCCCATCTATCGAAGGACTGCAATATTTGTGCGGGTTTTAACCCGCAAGCCCTTAAAGATCACAGCACTAAACTTATAAAGAAGGGCCTGCTCCCTTCTATGGACTCTGCTGCCTCCACTTCTGCTATGGTTACAGCCACGGGTGTGACTGCCTCTCCTTCTACTCCTGCCCTTGCATCTCCTCCCTCCCAGGCTGGGACTCATCCTCCTGCCTGTAAACCTGTGGAAGGAGAGCGTAGAAAGGGCAGAGAGAAGTAGAGAGTGCATAGGAGTGACAAGAGAAAGAGGTTGCTGGACCTTTCGGCTCCGACCGGGCCTCCCACCAAACTTCAGTCTAGGCAACGACCTGACTCCCCTCGGCTCTGATCTCCCAGATTTTCTCTGAAGTCAGAGGAGCCCAGGCCACCTTTTAGAACTTTGGTTTTTCGACCCGCCAGGTCAGAGTCTTGGCTCCGTCGCGGTGTACCCGCAGTCTCTCAGAAGCTTTCATGGATAAAATGATGCAGATATTTATTCGCACACAAACTTAGATGGGAGTCTTGCCGGCCCCCCTCTCTCTCTGAAGGGGGGAACTCACTTCCCTTTTTTACACCTATATCTCCTCTGATTTGACCCCCCAGTTTCGGAGTACATGGATCCAAGAGTCCCCCTAGTCAGGGGGTCTGTACCAACAGTATCTGTTTCCTCGACTCCGGCAGCTGCCTGGAGCTTGTCGCATCTGACTAGTTCGGATCCAAGTGGCTCTTGGAGCTGGAGCCTGGGTGTCGGATCCGAGGGGGTGGAGCTTTTTCCGTTGACTCTGACCTTGATGGGTCACGACGATCCCCTCGGAGCTCTGTCTACTTCGGGCCCGGCTCCGATTCCGGCATTGGATCTGGGGTGAGCAGTTCCATTAATGGTGTCCCAGGAAGCTCACTGTCCTTTGGCGTTCAATGTTGTGGAAAGGGTTCTCTCCAGTCGATCGAGGCCCCGGACTATATCTTCAGACTCAGCCCTGACTCCCTCTGCTTTGTGTGTGAATGCCGTCATTTTACCACAGGGACAGCCCGTGCTTGAGGAGCCTCAGGCGGTTTCCCTTAAGGAACAACAAGCAGTTTGTGAGCCCCCTCTGGAAAGCCCCACCGGAGAGGTTCCTCGCAAGCATACATGCAAGAGGAGGCACTTGGACTCCTCTCAGGAGTCCCTCACTGAGGACACTGATTTGGATGATGGGGAAGGTTCCCTCAGATCACCTTTGGAGACATCATGGAAATCTTGTGCCAACGGGTAGGTTGGTCCACCCCAAAACCTTCCTCTGATGAATCGGTGTTCCTGGAGGCTTTCAGCATGGGCCTGTCTACTTCCTGGGTGTCCCCTCCCATGAATCCATTAGGGGACTTGGTCTCCTTGTGGGCTTTGAAGGAACCGGACACTATGGAACCAATCCCCAAATGCCCGGACAAAATATTGAGCCCCCCTGCAGACAGACCGGCTTGGAATAAAGGGTCCCCGGTAGATGCTATGGTGGTAGCACCTGCCACCAAGAAGGAACTAGCCCAGGAGAGTTCCTTGGTTCATCCTCCTAACCGTGAGTCTAGGATGATGGATCATCTAGGGAACTGGGTTTATGCATCAGCAATCTTTTCTATAAGGGCGCTGAACTATCTGGCCCATGTTACTTGACTACAGCTTGACCTGGTAAAGGAACTGGCTGAGTCTCCACCAAAGTCCATGTTGCAGGAGGACAGTGCTACATTCTCCGCGAGGATGGCTACCTTGACAGCTGTTTCAAATACGTCTCATTGACTCCTCTCGCACGCTACCGAAGGAGCGGTTAGGATGGCTGGGTTCGGTGATGTTCTTCATCTCACATTGCTGCAGTCCTTACTTATGGGTAGTCCGCTGTCCTCGGTCGGCCCGAATACCAAAGTATTAGGCTGACGTCGGTCATGGGCGCCTAGATCTGACATCAGAGCGTCAGGGTATAAAGGCGCATGACCGACGTCATATCCTCAGTCTTTTTTGCCGCATGGTCCGATGCAGAAGCAGCGTTGCAAGTGCCGTTCGGCGTTCTGAAATTTTTCGTTTTTGGAGTTTCAGACCGATACCAAGTTGGGCTAAGTACCCCGTTGGGGAATATTTTTGTTTTTTCTTGCCTCAGTTACTTACCGGATGTCAGAAAAAGTGAATAATTGTATTTCTTGTGGGAAACAGATACCGCATAGGGATTACCACTCGCTTTGTATTCCTTGTTTGGGACCGGAGCACGACGTAGTCGGGTGTCGGTTTTGTGCTAGGTTTAATAAGCGCACTATAAAGCGGAGGTTAGATTGCGCTAGGTTAGTCTTTGGCAAGAGGTGTAATTATAATATGCCGTCGGATGTTCCGACGCCTGCTTCTACTAAGAAGCGCAAAGACAAATCTTTAAAGCCTAGGCAGGATGATTCGTCCGTTCGGACGCCGGACCTTTAGAAGCTACAGCTGAACAGGTGGATCCGGCTGAAGTTTCTGTTGAGTCCCAGGGGGAAACTTTGATTTTACAGGATGTGGCCTCTCAGGAGGCAGGTCAGGCTGAAGGGGCCTCTCAGGTTACTATTCTCCCTTCTATGCCTAGGGTGGTTAGGCCTTCTGCTACTGTTTCTAAGGCTCCTTCTAAAGGCAGGTCTGTCTTGCCTTCCTCTGGTGTCAGTTCTGGTTCTTCAGGGTCTGTGCCTAAAAGCACATGCTTAAAATGGCAGAGGATTTGATTACTTTAATTAGAGGTTCTATGCCCCTCCTGATAAGAGGCCCAGGATGGAGCCAGAGTTGGAAAGTTTGGAGCAGGCCTCAGATGATTCAGAGTCTTCTGCTGAAGACATTCAAGATTTCCCTCCTTATTCTGATTCTGATGCAGAGGATTCCACTCCTTCTGCTTCTCCTCCAGAGGATTTTTCATTTTCAGAAACTCTGCATTCCATGAGGGAGCATTTTAAGTGGGAGGGACAGGATTACTCTGATTCCCGGAAGAGACTTAGGGAGTTCTTGTTTTTACCACAGCATAGACCCTTAGCTATACCTCCGGTTTTGGATGTTGTTTCAGATGTTTTCTCGGAAGCTTCCCTTAATCCAGATTCTGTGCCTCCTGCCCCAGTTAAACCGGACAGGTATTACAGGGTGCCTGAGGTTCATAAATATCTGTACAAGAGTCCTAGGGCGGACCCAGAAACTATTAGTCAGGGGCCTAAGGGTGTTAGAGCCTCTGTTGTTAAGAATCCGGTTCCTCTGGATAAGGAAGCTAGAGCTTTGGATAGATGGGGTAAGAAGGTGTATACCTCTTCTACTTTAGCAATGAGAGCTTTGAACTGCCAGTTTCATATGTTGAAGTATCAGAATTTCCTCCTTTCTCAGCTAAGATCTAAGGTGGATGCTTTGGCAGAGGGCATAGAGTGTAAAGAATTGCAGGATTTAGTGCATGTTTCTGAACAGGTGGGTAAGCACTCTTTGCAATGTGGTTTTGATGCCTTACAGGCTTCTTCTAGGGTGGCGGCCACTGGTAAAGTTATTCGTAGGCACGCCTGGCTTAAGGATCAGAATTTGTCTAAGCATGTTAAGTCTAGAATTCTGGATGCCCCTTTACAGTCTGAAGTTTTGTTTGGTCCTCCTGTGGAGTCAGTCTTAAAGAAAATGGAAGACAAGGCTAAGTCTATGCAGATTGTTAAAGATTTTTTGCAGGTACAACCTCCAAAGTTTAGTAGAAATTGGCCTACTAAGGGGTGGACGTACCCTTCTTCTGATTCTCAGTCTAGGGGTAAATCTAGACGTGGTAGGGGCAGAGCTCAGAGTACCTTCAGGCCGAGACAATGGAGTTCGCCTGCTCAATCTGCTGGTGAGGGCAGGGGCCAGTCCTTTCGTAAACAGGCCCAATGACCTGCATTTTCAGCTGCCAGATTCTTCTTGCCTGGCAGCTCCTTTGGGAGGAAAGTTGGCTCTTTTCAAGCAAAATTGGCATTTAGTCACCCAGGACAAATGGGTATTGGACATTATAAACCGAAGTTACAAGTTCTATTTCCATACCATGCCTCCTTTCAAAGGCATGCCAGACGTCCCTCCTCGGCAAAGGATAGAGGCTCACAGACAAATATCTTTACTTCTTCAAATAGGAGCTATACAGCCAGTTCCTCTGTCAGAAGTGGGCCTAGGATTTTATTCTCGTCTGTTTCTAGTTCCAAAGAAAGGGAACACGTGGAGACCAATTTTGGATTTATCTATCCTCAACACTTACCTGGACATTCCAAAGTTCAAGATGCTGACTTTGCAACAACTTTTACCTCTGTTGGGAAAAGATCACTGGATGGTTACTCTGGATCTCAAAGAGGCTTACCTTCATGTTCCTATCAGGCCCAGTTGCAGGAGGTACCTGCGTTGGCTGGAAATTTACATTATCAGTTCTCTGCATTGCCCTTTGGCTTATCTACTGCCCAGAGTGTTCACAAAGGTTCTGGCTCCAGTGATAGCTTTTTTCAGACTCAGAGGAATACAGATTTATCCTTATTTGGACGACTGCCTGATTATTTCACAAGAAAGGGACGAACTTCTTCATCATCTACAGTATGTGATGGCAGTGTTAAGATGCCTAGGGTATTCTGTGAACGAAACAAAGTCCAGTCTAGTACCCTCTCAGGACATGTGCTTTCTGGGTGTGAGACTGAACACAGCTTCCCAGATGGCCTTTTTGACCCCGGACAAACAAAGAAGCTTTTCTCTTTATTTCCATCAAATGTCTCTACGGTCCAGGCTGACTGCAAGGACAGTCCTTCAAGCCTTGGGGTTCATGGCATCTTGTATTCTGGTACTTCCCAATGCCAAATTGCATATGAGGAAGCTTCAATGGTATCTCAAAAATGTATGGACACAGCACTGCCAAGATCTAGACACTGTCATTCAAATAATACCTTGCATTCAGAAGGAGTTTTTGTGGTGGGCTCAGGAATGTCACCTAAACAAGGGACTCTCTGTGACCCGGCCAGAGGCGAGTCAGATTCTAACGACAGATGCCTCGGACAAGGCTTGGGGAGCACACCTCAATGGAAAATGGGTGCAAAACACGTGGCCTGTCAAACTCCAGCATTTGCATATCAACTTGAAGGAAATGTTAGCAGTCCAGTTTGCATTGATGGCTTTCAAAGATTTACTTCACCCAGGGCAGGTGTTGATTCAAACAGACAACACTACTGTCATGTGGTACATCAACAAGCAGGGGAACCCATTCTTACCCTCTTTGCAGGCAAGCGATGATTCTGTGGGAAACTGCTCTCAATCTACACCTCAATCTTCAGGCAAGGTTTCTACCAGGAGCACAGAACTCCTTAGCAGATGTATTGAGCAGACAAATAGTGGATCCTCACGAATGGAAATTGGATCCTCTTGTATTTCAACAGTTGACAGTGTTATGGGGAACTCCAGACATAGATCTGTTCGCTTCTCCACTAAATTACCAGTTGCCAAAGTTTTGCACAAAAATGTTTCATCACACAGCTTGGAAGGTGGACGCTCTATCATTCAGTTGGAACAATCTGCATGTATATGCCTTTCCACCTCTGCCTCTTCTTCCCAAGGTACTTTTGAAGGCCAGACAAGACAAGCCAACCATGATTTTGATAGCACCGGATTGGCCTCGACAACACTGGTACCCACTACTGAGGAGTTTAGTACGAGAACCTCCATGGCCTCTGCCTTTGATTCCGCACCTTTTGTCACAAGAGGACAGTCACTTCCTCAATGTCAATATTCAGTCTCTGCATCTAACAGCCTGGCATATTCTGTTTTAGACTCTGGAGGGTCTCAGCTTCCACAACAAGTTTTGAATGTTATTTTGGAGGCCAGGAGGCCTAGTACCAGGAAAGTTTACGCTGATAAATGGAGGAGATTTTTTATTTGGAGCAAAGGAAAGGACTTTGATGTCTCCAAACCTGATTTAAGTGTTGCTCTTCAATATCTTACTGAGTTATTGGACAAGGGTTTGTCTTTCTCCTCAATAAAGGTCCATGCTGCAGCCATTTCTGCTCACTATGATTGTGACCCTCCTTTATTCTCTCATCCTTGGTTTAAGCAATTTCTTAGAGGGGCAAAGAATATAAGACCCCACGTAGAGCTCCTACTCCTGCTTGGGATCTCAATTTTGTGCTGGAAAAACTTACTCTACAACCTTTTGAGCCTGCAGCTACTGCCGAGTTAAAGTATTTGTCATGGAAAACTGCTTTTTTGTTGGCCATTACCTCTGCAAGAAGGGTTTCTGAATTACAGGCCCTCATGGCAGTGGAGCCTTTCCTGATTTTTCATAAGGATAGGGTATCTTTGCGTACTAATCCTTCCTTTATGCCTAAAGTGGTTTCTAGTGTGGCCTTAAATCAAACTATTCATTTGCCTACTTTTTATGCAAACCCCCAAAATAAAGGGGAGAAAATTTTGCATACTTTGGATATTCACAGGCAGTTGCGTTATTATTTGAGCAGAACCAAGGAGTTCAGACAGTCTCAGCAATTGTTTGTTTCTTTTGCTTTGGGTTCACAGGGTAAACCTGTTTCAAAACAAACTATTTCTAAATGGATTGGGTTTTGTATTTCTTTCTGTTATTCCCATCATGGTAAGGAGATTCCTGCTGGAATCAGGCCTCATTCCACTAGGGCTACTGCTACTTCTACGGCCTTTCTAAGGGGGGTAGCTACAAAGACATTTTGGAGGCAGCTACTTGGAGTTCAGTGCATACCTTTTCTAAACATTACCACCTTCCTCTTTATTCTAAGTCTAGGGCTGGATTTGCCACTGCAATTTTACAGGGCATTTTAGCGGCCCCTAATGCTTTATGATTTTACCATCCTCCCTTTCCCGTTGCTTTGGGATTCTACCCATAAGTAAGGACTGCAGCAATGTGAGATGAAGAACATAGTACAGTTTTGTACCTACCATAAATGTAGATGTTCAAGATCCACATTGCTGCAGTCCAATTTACCCTCCCTCCTTCCCCACTGTAGTTTGACTTGGTGCTATGCTTTAGGTGATGGTTGTTGTTGGGCATGTTTTTGGGAGGTATTCTGTTTTTGGCTGTGGCCTTTCTGGTTTGGCCTTCTGACATCTGGGGCAAGAAAAGACTGAGGATATGACGTCGATCATGCGCCTTTATACCCTGACGCTCTGATGTCAGATCTAGGCGCCCATGACCGACGTCAGCCTAATACTTTGGTATTCGGGCCGACCGAGGACAGCGGACTACCCATAAGTAAGGACTGCAGCAATGTGGATCTTCGAACATCTACATTTATGGTAGGTACAAAACTGTACTTTTCCATGAGGTGTAACACCTAGCTCAGACTGTGTCAGTTCACGGAACCCTTCAAGGCATCTTTTGCAAATGCCCCATATGATGGCTCTTCCCTCTTTGGTAAGACCATCCATGACACCTTGGTCCAGAGTGAGAAATGCGGGAAGACACTGTCTGCCATCGGAATCTGCTTCTTGAACCCTCAAAGATCCTTTTCCTGGAATCAGCAAGGGCAAAAGAAGATGTGGTTCCAGAAGTCTCAGTATTCCCAGGACACACAGGGCCCTTCTTCCCCTAGAGGCAGAGGGGGACAGGACAGACGCCAGCCCAGAGACAGAGGGGGTCAGAGGAATTTTGGGTTTTGAACCGTTCTCAGACAGGCCTGCGCAGCAACCCTGAGGGGTTGCTCGACTGCTCTGGAGGCAGTCTGGGGTCGCATGTCATTGCACCTGGTGGCATAGGAGTCCATGTCTTCAGACCGTTGGGTGCTTCAGATAATTTCCAGAGGCTATTTGATCCTGTTTGTGGTTCCCTACACCTTACAAACACCTCCCAGATATACCACCCATCCAAAGGGAGGCAGGGAGGCAGCAGTGCTAGAGGTTTACAAGCTGCTAAAGAAACAAGCCATCAACCCTGTCCCCCCAGATCAGTGCGGATCGGGCATCAGGTTAGTTTTGGTGCCAAAAATGATGGGGGACTTAAGGCCCATTCTGGACCTGTCTACTCTGAGCTCATCAGTTGCCAAAGAGAAGTTCCAGATGGTCACCTTACAGTCCATCCTGCCATACTTGCAAGAGAGCGACTGGATGTGCTTGTTAGACCTCCAGGATGCCTACTATCACATAAAGATGCACAGAAGCTCCAGGAGGTTTCTCCACTTCTGGCTAGGAGCCCATCATCATCAGTTTCAAACCCTGCCCTTTGGTCTCACCACAGCCCCCAGGGTGTTCACTAAAAGTGATGGCAGTAGTAGTGGCTCAAATTCAGGTCTACCCTTACCTGGTCGATTGGCTCCTTACTGCTCCCACCAAGCATTTACTTTGTCGACCAGAGACTATTTCCTATGTCTTGCACACTATCTAGGGCAGGGGTGTCAAACTCAATCACATAAGGGGACAAAGTAAAAAAAAAAGTCGTGGGCCAAATTTTTTATTAATTTTTTACTAAGATATAGTAGATTCTACTAAGACTAGTAGAAGTAAAGATCCTTCCTCACCCTGACACACCATATCTCACGCCATCCTGGTGCATTAATCAGTGCACAGAGCATTGAATTCCATCAGCACCATCACTGTGTGCCTTAGCAAGGTGTGTTAATCATGTTCTGAAAATAACAACAAGCACAAAACAAACTGTAAGCAAAAAAGTTAAAAAACAAGTTTTTTTTAATACATTGAAATTTAGGTTTTAAAATTGCTCACCTATTTGTTTTCTGGCCAGATGACTGAGACCGTTTTCCCATGGTCAATGAGTCAATGTCTGGTTTTATGTCTTGTGCTGTGGCAATCCGCAAAACAGCGTGGAGGTTTTCATCGGTGATGCATGATCTATGCATGTTCTTGTTTAGATTCATTATCTGTTCACACAGATAGATGCTCGCAAACATGGACATAACACAGGCAGCATGAAGTCACAGCTGTGGCATCAAGTCAGGGGGCAGTAGACGGTAAAAGTCCTCTATCGCGACATCCTGGAACTTTACTTTCAGGCCACTATCGGTTTGAAGCTCTATCAACTCCATCTGAAGGTGATGGGGTGCACTGTTGATGTCGGCTGTGAAAGGGTTAGCAAAGATGTCAAACCCACAGTGGTGTGCTCTGAAGTCAGAGAAGCGCGGATCAAACTCATCAATTAACCGGCTCACTTTAGTAGCCAACCGAGCACAAGGAAAAGCACTGGATAAGGAGGCCGATATACTCTGACAAACAGAAAAGTGGGCAAGATTGTCCTGTTCTATTTGGGACTTCCATAAGACAAGTTTACGCTGGAATGCTTTGATCATATCAGACATCTTTGTGATGACTTGTTTGTATCCCTGCAGCCTCCGAGTCAGTTGGGCGAGATGCTCTGTTAAATCACACATCATAGCAAAATCACAAAGCCAGGTTGGATCTGGCAGGTCAGGCAAGGGCTTTCCTTTACATTGCATGAAAAGAGCCATTTGTTCCCTGAGCTCAAAAAATCATTTGAGGAATTTGCTCCTGCTCTGCCACCTTACTTCTGTGTGGTATGGCAAGTCTCCATGCTCTGCCCCTACCTCCTGTAAAAAGAGCTGGAACTGGCGATGATTCAGGCCACATGCCCATATAAAGTTTGCTGGTTTTGTGACTGTGGTTAGTGTACAGCTGGAACTGGCGATGATTCAGGCCACGTGCCCGTATAAAGTTTACTGGTTTTGTGGTTGTGGTTAGTATATTATCAATTTCCAGAACCTTACCACACATAGCTTCATGATGGATAATGCAATGATAGGTAATCAGATGTGTGTGGCAGTCATTATTTAGCATTTTCTCCTTCATTAGTCCAACCAAGCCTTTTTTATTTTCTCCACACATTGCAGGTGCACCATTGGTAGTTAGCCCCACCAAATTTTCTCAGGGTAATTTAATATTATTTGTGGACTTGTCCACCACCTCAAAAATGTCCTTCCCTGTTGTCATCCCATGCATTGCAGATACACCCAAGAGTTCCTCAGTGACAGAGAGGTCCATCTTCACGGTTCTTATAAAGATGGACAACTGCGCTGTATCAGTATTGTCTGTGTTTTCATTGACTGCTAATGAAAAAGCTAGATAACTGCGTGCCTGTTCAGCCAGCTGTGTTGTTAGATTTCCTGCAAAATCTCGAACTGCAATGGTATTTCTTGACAAACTGACGTTTGGAAAGTCTGCATCTGGTCGGGGCACACCTGCTCACACACTTTTAGCATGCATTGCTTCAAAAAAGCACCCTCTGAAAAATACCTGGAAGCTCGGGCAATTTCTTCAGCCACAATATATCTAGCTTTCACTGCTGCATCATTTTTGGCTGTAGCTTTAGTAAACCTGTTCTGCTGCGATTGCAGTCTGCCTTTTAATTCTTGGACAATGTTGTCTTTTGTGAAGGGTATATTTAGCATACTTAGCTCCATGTTTGGTGTCAAAATGCCGATGTATATTGTAATCCATCACTGACACCGCCTCATAACACAAAATACACACCGGTTTGTTTTCGCGAAGTATGAACATATATTTTAATTATGTAATTAATGTAATTAAAGATAGTTTAATTGATTTATTGTTGGTTTAAAATGGTATATAAAGGGACTTATTGGGAAGTTGTAAATGTTCCAGCAGAAGGCGAAAAGCCGAGGTACCAGAACGGTTGTAATAAAGAACTATTTGTCCTGATGGTGGATTTCCTTGCCTTTCTTTCGTGTGGTATGAAGATTTGGTCCTTTTATGTTTTTGTGGAATGCCAAGACTATCCTCAGTCCCAAAAGAGACTCAGAGAATTTCTAGATTTGCCACAACATAGGCCTTTAGCAATACCTCCATCTTGGATGTTGTGGATGATGTCTTTATGGAATCCAGTCTAACTCCTGATACTTTACCCCCTGCTCCTAGGAAACCAGACAGGTACTACAGACTCCCTGACTCTCATATATTCCTTTTCAAAAATGCTACTGCTGACCCAGAGGTCATCTCCCAGGGGCCTAAAGATATCAAAGCAACTACAACTAAGAATCCCACCCCTTTGTACAGGGATTCCAGAGCTTTAGACAGACGGAGTAAGAAAGTATACACCGCTGCAACTCTCGACATTAGGGCTTTGAATTGCCATTTTCACATGCTGAAGTACCAACAATATGTTATGGAACTTATTAAGCAAAAATTAGCTACCTTTACAGACTGTGCAAAAAAAAAAGAATTACAAGAGCTTATGCATTCTGCAAGCCAAGTCAGTAAGCATACTTTGCAATGTGGCTTTGACGTCCTAGAAGCATCTTGCAGGACAGCAGTCACTGCTTCTGTACTGAAAAGGCATGCTTGGCTTAAGGGGCAGACCTTGCCAGACCATGTCAAATCAAAATTACTAAATGCTCCTTTGAAGAAGGGCAATCTGTAAAACAGAGGAGGTTCTTAAAAAGATGGAAGAAAAAGCTAAATCTATGGAAGAAAAAGCTAAATCTATGCAGACAGTCAAAGATTTCTTGCAAGTACAGCCTCCTAGATTCAGTAGGCATTTCCCCTCGAAGCATTGGTCCTTTCCAACCCCCTGAAGGCCATCTCAAACTAGACCCAGGGGAAACAGACCCCCCCCCCCAGACTACAATCTGAGGGTATGCAGAGCTCTAAGCAATGGAGTGCCTCCACTTCAAAAACAGGGAGTGGTAAGCCACCCCCTTACGGAAAGAATTCACAATGACTTTTCAACTCCACTCCCCACCTTTGCCCAACTGCTTGTGCCCCTAGGAGGAAAACTTTCCCATCATGCAAAAAAATAGACTTCCATCATGAAAGACCGATGGGTCCTCAACATTGTATCCCAGGGGTACAAATTTTACTTCCTCTCACTGCCAACACCAAAAGGGTTCCCAGACCTTCCTCCAAACCAGTGGGCAGAGGCACAAAACCAAGTTCAATCCCTGCTCTCCATAAGGGGAATTCACCGTGATCCTGCGGAACAGATAGGTCAAGGGTTCTATTCCAGACTTTTCCTGGTACCCAGAAAAGAGGGCACTTGGCGCCCAATCCTAGATCATTCCATTCTAAACACCTTCCTGGTAGTACCAAAATTCAAATTGCTCACCCTTCAGCAGCTTCTTCCAATGATGGCCAAAGATGCCTGGTTAGTCACCCTAGACCTAAAAGAAGCCTATCTGCGCATCCCTGTCATGGACTCATGCAGGAAATACCTACGCTTCAGGGCAGGATCTATGCATTATCAGATGTTCTTCGTGTTTCACTGTTGCAGTCATTACATTTGGGTAATCCTGCTGGCAGGTAGCCCTCAGCAAGGCTGACTCCTGAGATTTTTGTATTTGAGTTTCAGATCTGAAGTCTTCAATAAAGCTAAGTACCCCGTTGGGGAAACTTTTTTTCTTGCTCCGGACCAATGTCAGAAAAAGTTAATAACTGTATTTCATGTGGGAAGCAAATGCCTCATAAGGATTTTAATTCTTACTGTATTCGTTGCCTAGGCCCTGATCACAATGTTTCTGGTTGTCGGTTTTGTGCTAGATTTAACCAATGCACTATTAAGTGTCGGTATGCTTTTGCTTTAAACTTTTTTGGACGCCGATTTAATTACCCTGAAATGTCGTCGGATAGCCATCCGACTACCGGAGTTTACAAAAAATGCAAAGAAAAAGATAGAGGAAAACAACTGAGGCCTAAAATCGACAACGAAGCTTCTCCTAAGCCAGCTGCCGGTTCGCCAGTTCTCAGTGAGGCACTTTCGCAGCCCCCAACACCCGCTACTTTAGAGTCACAGGCCGCTACTAACTCCCACGTGGAGTCAGCCATGCTGCTGGATACTCAAGGTATTGGAGCCCCGGACGCCAATCCCTCAGATGGGTCCGGGGCTGCTGAGCAGGTACCGGCTTCTGAGGGTGTATTCAGACCTAAACATCTTTACATTAAAATGACTTCAGCTTCAAAGGCAAAGACTAAAGCACCTTCTAAAGCAAGGAAACAAGCTCAAGAGCCACGTGGACAGTCCTCTATGCCCAGAAAACAGATGCTCAAAATGGCCGAAGTCTTGATTACCTTGATCAGGGGTTCCCATCCCCTCCTGATAAGAGGCCTAGGCAAGACACTGACTATGAATCTTCAGATCAGGTTTCTATTTCTTCTGATTCCTCTTCTGAACATGAATATTCTCTTCCCCCCTATGAGGATTCTGATGCTGAAGAATCTATACCATCAGCATCTCCTTCTGAGGACTATTCCTTTGGGGAAACCTTGCACACCATGAAGGAGCATTTCCACTGGAAGAGCCAAGATTTTTGAGAATCTAAAAAGAGGCTCAGGGATTTTCTATTACTACCTCAGCACAGGCCTCTAGCCATTCCAACTGTGTTAGACATTGCAGATGTGTTTTCAGAGTCTAGTCTGACCCCTGACTCCTTACCCCCAGCTCCTGTTAAGCCTGACAGATATTATAGGGTTCCTGACTCACACAAATTTATTTTTAAAAACCCTGCTGCTGACCCAGAAACTATATCACAGGGTCCAAAGGGGGTTAAGGCTTCCACTGCAAAAAACCCAACCCCCCTCTGACAGAGATTCAAGGGCACTGGATAGATGGGGAAAAAAGGTTTACACCTCTGCGACTTTGGCTATAAGGGCCTTAAACTGTCAATTTCATATTCGTAAGTATCAGCAACATGTCATGAGATTGCTTAAACCGAAACTGAATGTGCAGAAAACAAGAAAATGCAGGATTTATTGTATGCAGCAGAACAAGTTGGAAAACATACTTTTCAATGTGGTTTTGATTCTTTGGAGGCCTCCTGCAGGCCCGCAGTTACGGGTTCTGTAATTAGGAGGCATGCTTGGTTAAAGGAACACAATCTGCCTGATCATGTTAAAGTTAAATTACTAGATGCACCTTTACAGCATGATACTTTGTTTGGTGTTAAGGCAGAAGAGGTGTTAAAAAAAAATGGAGGACAAAGCTAAATCTATGCAAACTGTCAAAGATTTTTTACAGGTACAGCCACCTAGATTTAGTAGACACTGGTCTACAAAAAAATTGGTCCTTTCCTGTGTCGGACAGACCTCAAAGGGGCAGACCCAGACGCCCTAGGGGCAGATCCCAGGCGCAAGGTCCTTATAGGCCCAAGCAATGGGGTGCTTCTACCTCCAAACCTGGAGAAAATAGATCACAAACATACAGAAAACAGTCCCAATGACTTCCCCCTGCCGGCACCAAGCACTTAACTTCTGGCAACACCCTTAGGGGGGAAATTAGCACTTTTTGCTCAAAGTTGGCACATCATAACCCAGGGGACAAGTGGTTCTAAACATAGTGTCACAAGCCTACAAGTTCCACTTCCATACTCTACCAAAGGCAAACAGCTGGCCAGATCTGCCAAAAAATCAATGGGCAGAGGCACAAAAACAACTCTCATCCCTCATGGACATGGGGGCCATTCAACAAGTACCAGAGCAAGAGCAGGGACAAGGATTTTACTCAAGACTGTTCTTGGTACCCAGAAAGGACAAGGCCTGGAGGCCGATACTGGACCTATCTATTTTGAACACTTTCCTGGATATTCCATATTCCAAAATTCAAAATGTTGACTTTGCAGCAGCTTCTGCCCATGCTGGGCAAGAATGCTTGGCTTGTGACTTTAGACCTAAAAGAGGCATACCTGCATGTTCCAATCAGACAATCGTGCAGAAGATACCTAAGATTCAAGGCTGGTTCAATGCATTACCAATTCTCTGCACTGCTCTTTGGCTTATCTACTGCGCCCAGGGTCTTTACAAAGTGCCTGGCACCAGTAATTGCATTCTGCAGACAAAGAGGAATACAAATGTATTCTTACTTGGATGACTGTCTCATTCAAGCAGAGAACAAGGACATTCTTCTTCAACATCTGGCATTTGTGAAAAGACTTCTAACATGCCTAGGGTACACAGTCAACAAAAAAATCAAAACTAGTACCCTCACAAGAGATAATATTCCTGGGTGCAAGCTTGAATACAACTGCCCAGATGGCTTATCTCACGCCAGACAAACAAAGGCAACTGACTACCTATTTCAAAATGTTGGCAACAAAGGCCCAGTTAACTGCAAGAAAAATTCTGCAGGCTTTGGGCTTCATGGCATCCTGCATTATACTAATTCCATATGCAGGACTGCATATGAGGAAACTTCAGTGGTACCTAAAAAGTGTTTGGACACAACATTGCCACAGACTGGAAGCAGTCATTACTCTCATTCCCTGCCTGCAACGGGAGTTTCGATGGACAAATGCTTGTCACCAGAACAAGGGACATCCATTCACATTACCTCCAGCTGGGCCGACACTAACAACGGATGCATCAGACTATGCCTGGGGAGCCCACATGACAGGAAGATGCATTCAGGTTACATGGTCCTCAAACCAAATGCATCTATATATCAATCAAAAAGAGATGTTAGCTGTTCAAAATGCCTGACAGCCTTCATAGGTTCATAGATTAGTACTAGACTAACTGCACTTGCGAGCCATTTTTAAGTCTAGCCAATTATCCCTTGTGAGACTCAAACCCTGCACCTTGTGTTTATAAGGCAAACACCTTAACCATTAGGCCACCCTCCCAAGGACCTACTTCATCCTGGACAACTACTGATAAAGACTGACAATACCATGGTCATGTGGTATATAAACAAGCAGGGGGGCACACATTCTTACCCCCTTTGCAGACTAGTGATGACCTTGTGGGACACAGCTTTGACTTACCAAGTACATCTGCAGGCACAATTCCTGCCAGGAAAGGAAAATACTCTGGCAGATGAACTAAGCAGAAACCTCATGGATCCCCGCGAGTGAAAGCTGGATCCACAAGTCTTCAGCATGATAACAAGGAAATGTGGATGTCCGGACATAGATCTATTTGCCTCCCCTCTCCATTACCAACTAAAAAGATTCTGCACAAGGACTTATTACAGACAAGCATGGAAAGTGGATGCCCTATCAGTATATGCCTTTCTGCCACTGCCTCCCCCCCCCAAGGTGCTCCTAAAGGTCAGACAGGAGAAGCCAAAGATGATACTGATTGCCCCAGACTGGCCACACCAGTACTGGTATCCAATACTAAGAAACTTATCTCTATACCCAACTTGGACCTTACCTCAAATACCTCGACTACTGTCCCAGCAAGACAATCTGATCATGCACAGCCAACTAAGGACATTTAAACTTGATAGCATGGCGAATAATGTAGTCACACAAAAAAACACCTCTCAATAAAGCTGTGATGGATGTCATTCTGGAAGCCAGAGGGCCTAGTACTAGAAAGTCTTATGCTGGAAAATGGAAGAGATTCTGTGCCTGGAACCATGCACAAGGAACTGATATAGCAGTACCAAATATTCCTCAGATTTTGCAATGCTTAACTGAGATGCTGGACAAAGGCCTATCTTTTTCGTCAATAAAAATTCATGCCTCTGCCATTTCGGCTCATTACAATACAGAGCCACCACTTTTTTCTCACCCTTTATTAAGGCAGTACCTTAGAGGATCCAAAAATGTAAGGCCCCAAGGAGACTACCAATACCTGCATGGGACCTCAACTATGTCTTGGAAAAGCTCACCCTGCCTCCTTTTGAGCCAACTGCTACTGCTGATATGAACTTTTTATCTTGTAAAACAGCTCTGCTCTTAGCAATTACTTCTGCAAGACGAGTTTCAGAACTACAGGCACTCATGGCTGTGGAACCTTTCATCATTTTTCATCCAGACAGGGTCTCCCTGAGGACAAACCCAACATTTATGCTTAAGGTAGTGTCCAGTGTGGCTCATAACCAAACCATCCATCTGCCAACCTTTTACCCAAATTCACAGAACAAGGGGGAGAGAATTCTACATTCTTTGGACGTACACAGACAGCTTAGATTCTACTTGGACAGAACCAAAGCTTTCAGGAAGAGCAATTACTAGTGGCATATGCTGCAGGATCACGAGGAAAGCCTATCTCAAAGCAGACTATATCTAAGTGGTTAGGCCACTGCATTCGTTTCTGTTACTTACACCATGGCAAACCAGTGCCTAAGGGCATTAGGCCTCATTCCACCAGAGCTGCAGCCACCTCAGCAGCCTTCCTCAGGGAGTTCCAACCACAGACATTTTAGAGGCGGCTACTTGGAGTTCAGTGCACACCTTTACAAAGCATTATCATCTGCCACTCTACTCTAAATCCAGGGCAGGCTTTGCCACTGCAGATCTGCAGGGCCTCATTGCCGCTCCTACTGCTGTCTAGTTCCAGCCTCCCAACCATAGCTTTGGGACTCTACCCAAATGTAATGACTGCAGCAGTGAAACACGAAGAACATAGTACAGTTGTGTACACTTACCATAAATGTAGATGTTCGAGTGTATTCACTGTTGCAGTCCAGGTTATCCACCCGCCTTCCCCCTTTTTTCTTTTGGATCTTATCTTTCCTTCTCTGATTTATACTACCTATGTGGTGTATTTGCTTATAGATGAAGGTAAAATTTATATTGGTGTATTTCTGAATATTTATATAAAATTTGGCTACCCTTTTTTGGGGCACCTGACATCTGGGGCAAGAAAAACTGAAGAAAATGGCGTTGGCTGCTTCTTTTATACCCCTGACGGTCTGACGTCAGGGAAGGGGTGACAGCAGCCGACGCAGGACCCAAGACTTTGGAATTCAGGCCAGTTGAGGGCAACCTGCCAGCAGGATTACCCAAATGTAATGACTGCAACAGTGAATACACTCAAACATCTGCATTTATGGTAAGTGTACACAACTGTACTTTCTCTTCACTTCCCTTTGGCTTATCCACTGCTCCCAGAGTATTCACAAAATGCCTGGCTCCAGCCATTGCCTACTGCAGACAGAGAAAAATTCAAATTTACCTGTACTTGGACAACTGCTTGATTCAGACAGACAGTCAAGAAATGCTGATGTTCTTTGTGTTTCACTGTTGCAGTCCTCACATATTGGTTATCCGGCTCCGGTAGCCCTCAGTCAGCCCGAATACCAGAGTTCTTGGTATATGATGTTGGCTGCTGCTGGTTGTAAAACTGATGTCAGTACGTCCGGTATAAATGGAGGCAGCCGATGCCATTTCTTCAGTCTTTCTTGCTGCGGAGCCCAAAACAGATGCAATTCGCACTAGTGCTGGTCAGGCCATTTACCTTTGTTTCGCTTTCCGACTACCAAGTTGAAGATGCCTTCAAATAAGTACCCCGTTGGGGATCCTCTTTTCTTGCTTTAACAAATGTCAGATAAAGTTAATAACTGTCTTGCCTGTGGAAAACAGATTCCGCACTGTGATTTCCATTCCTATTGTATAACTTGTTTGGTCCTTGAGCACAACATCCCTAACTGCGATCTCTGTGCTTCCTTTAACCTGCGTAACATATGCCGTAGAGTTAAGATTTTGTATAAGCAATTCGGAGTCTGGCCTAAGTTTGTTGGTATGGCGTCTTCTGGTCTCCCGACTTCGGATCTTCCTAGGAAACGCAAAGACAAGGACCGCGACAGGCCTAGGGTTAAATCTACTGACGACGCACTGATGAAATTGGTCATCAGCACAGTGGTAGACAGTGAGGCACTTTCGCAGACCCTGCAGCCTGCAGATTTTCAGCCGCAAGCCTCTGCCGAGACCTTTGCTGAGTCTTCCATGCCGCGGGCTATTTCATCTTCAGACCCTCTGCCTGTCGCCACCTCAGATGGGTCCGAGAGCCGCTTTGCAGGCACTGGCTTCTGACACCTCTTTTTTTCGACATGAGACCAGAACCAGACCGACTACCTTCGCTCAGACTTCTGCAGATGTTCTTCGTGTTTCACTGTTGCAGTCATCATATTTGGGTTATCTGCCTGCAGGTAGCTCTCAGCCGGCCTGAATACCAGAGTCTTGGATACCTGCGTCGGACGCTGTCTCTTCTTCCATGGCATCAGGTCGTCGGGGGTATAAAACATGCAGCCAATGCCATTACATCAGTCTTTCTTGCTGTGTGGTGCTCGAAGCAAAAGCAGTTCACAAGTGCCGGTCGGCCAACTCCTGAAATTTTCGTTTTCGAGTTTTGTCTTCAAAAAAGTTAAGTACCCAGTTGGGGATCCTTTTTCTTGCTCTAACCAATGTCAGTAAAAGTTAACAATTGTCTTACCTGTGGAAAGCAAATACCTCATAAAGATTTTCATTCGTACTGCATTCCTTGTTTAGGCCCAGACCACGATGTCCCTCACTGTCGGTTTTGTGCCTTGTTCAACCCCCGAACTATTCATCGTCTGGCTGTCTTTGCAGCAAATTATTTTGGTACTTAGTATCCATACTACGAAATGTCTTTTTTAGGCCATCCGACTACTGATCAACCGAAAATACGTAAGGATAAAGACAAAGACAGACTGTATAGGTCCAAAACTGCCGCCGACACTTCCATTAAGCTAGTCGCCAGTCCGCCGGTACTCAGTGAGGCGCTTTTGCAGCCCCTGATACCTGCTACTTCAGGTTCACAGGCTTCTACTGAGACCCATTTGGAGTCCGGTATGTAGCGAGATGCTTCTTCAACTATGGAACCTGCAGATGCCTCTACCTTGGATGGGTCCGGAGCCGCTGTGCAGGCACCGGCTTCGGAGGGTGTATTCAGGCCTACAGACTTGCATTTTAAACGAATGCCATCTTCTTCATCTAGGCCTAAAACTCGAACCACGCCTAGAAAACCGATGTCCAAACCACATGCTCAGGCCCATATGCCTAAAAAAACAAATGCTTAGGCTGAAGACCTTATTACCTTAAGTAGGGGAAGCCAGCCTTCCCCTGTAAGAGACCTAGAACTGATTTTTCTGATCAGAAATCTGATATTTCTGTTTCTTCTGATTACCAGGATTTGCCCTCATCTACCTATGAGGATTCTGATGCAGATGATTCCATTCCCTATGCTTCCCCTCCAGAAGATTTTTCTTTTGATGAAACCTTGCACACCTTGCATTTCTGCTGGGAAAGCCAGGATTGCTCTGACTCCAAAAAGAGGCTTAAGGAATTCTTACTCCTTCCTCAACACAGGCCTTTGTCTATCCCCCCTGTTCTGGACATTGTGGATGATGCTTTTTTGGAATCTAGCCTTTCACCAGACACTTTACCTCCAGCTCCCTTAAAACCTGACAGGTATTACAGAGTACCTGACTCTCACAAGTTCCTCTTCAAGAATCCTATTGCGGATCCAGAGACCATTTCCCAAGGACCAAAAAGCATTAAGGCTACTGCTGCCAAAAATCCTACCCCTTCTGATAGAGATTCTAGAGCCTTGGACAAATGGAGTAAGAAGGTATACACTTCTGCTACTTTGGCCATTAGGGCTTTAAATTGTCAGTTTCATATGTTAAAGTACCGGCAGCATATTATGGGACTACTTGAACAGAAACTTATGTTGATTCCTGACTGTGCTGAACACAAAGAATTACATGATTTAATGCATTCTGCAGAACAAGTTGGCAATGTGGTTTTGACTCTTTAGATGCATCTTGTAGGTCTGCTGTCACTGGGCCTGTACGTAGAAGGCATGCTTGGCTTAAGGAGCAAAACTTGCCAGATCATGTTAAAGCTAAATTACTGGATGCTCCCTTAAACCAAGACCACCTGTTTGGCAACAAAGCAGAAGAAGTCCTCAAAAATATGGAGGAAAAAGCTAAATTTATGCAAACTGTTAAAGATTTCCTACAAGTACAGCGTCCCAGATTTAGTAGGCATTGGCCTTCAAAGAATTGGTCCTTTCCAGTCTCTTCCAGGCCTTCTCAGTCCAAACCCGGGAACAGGAACAGCAGACCACCTAGGTTACAGTCTCAGGCTACGCACAGGCCTAAGCAGTGGGGGGCTCCCACTTCCAAAGGCACTCCCCTACAGAAAACTGGCACAATGACGTAACCTTAACCATTCCAAGCCCTCCTCATCTGCTTGCCACCTTAGGAGGAAAACTCGCCCTGCATGCAAAAAACTGGGAACTCATTACCCAGGACAAATGGGTTTTGAATATAGTTTCCCAAGGATACAGATTCCACTTCCACACCCTACCAACCCCAAACGGTTGGCCAGACCTACCCCCAAATCAGTGGGCGGAGGCCCAACAGCAGGTTCTCTCTCTTCTAAGTATCAGGGCCATTCAACCTGTCCCAGCAGAACAAAGGGGACAAGGTTTTTATTCAAGACTTTTCCTGGTACCCAGAAAAGACAGCTCCTGGCGTCCTATCCTGGACCTCTGTATTCTAAACACCCTTCTGGTAATACCAAAATTCAAAATGCTAACACTTCAACAGCTACTTCCTAAGCTAGGCGAAGATGCCTGGTTGGCAACCTTAGACTTAAAGGAAGCTTACCTGCACATTCCAATAAGGGAATACTGCAGGAAATACCTACACTTCAGGGCAGGCTCCAGGCAATATCAGTTCTCTGCACTTCCCTTCGGCTTATCTACTGTGCCTAGGGTATTCACAAAGTGTCTAGCTCCAGCCATTGCATTTTGCAGACGGAGAAATATTCAAATATACAATATTCAAAAATACTTGGACGATTGTCTGATTCAGGCAGAAAGCCAGAACTTGCTATTAAAACATCTGGCATTTGTAAAGAAACTTCTAACCTCACTGGGGTACACCATAAATGAAAAGAAATCTTGCCTAGTACCCTGGCAATGGATTGTATTCCTGGGAGCAAGCTTGAACACAACTTCCCAGATGGCTTTCCTCACTCCAGAGAAACAAGTTTATTTGACAACCTACTTCAAACTACTGGCCACAAAGACCCAGCTATCTGCAAGGAAAATTCTGCAAGCCCTGGGGTTCATGGCCTCTTGCATTCTACTAATTTCATATGCAAGACTGCATATGAGGAAACTACAATGGTATCTAAAAAGCCTATGGTGTCAACATTATCAGGACCTGGAATCAATGATTCCTATCATTCCTTGTATAAAGACAGAGTTCTGTTGGTGGGCAGAGGTCTGCTACCACAACAAAGGGCTCCCTTTCACTCTACCCCCTGCCGCCCAAACCCTAACAACAGATGCATCAGACTATGCATGGGGGGGGCTCACTTGGCAGGGCAGTGCATTCAGGGCAAATGGAACCCGAGACAGATGCACCTGCATATCAACCAAAAATAAATGTTAGCTGTGCAGAATTCCCTGACAGTCTTCAAAGACCACATTCTTCCAGGACAATTATTGGTAAAGACAGACAACACCACAGTTATGTGGTACATAAACAAGCAGGGGGGGACCCACTCCTACCCTCTCTGCAGACTAGCCATGGTTCTGTGGAACAGAGCCTTGAGCTACCAAGTGCACCTACAAGCTTAGGCAAGCTAAATTCACTGGCAAATGACATAAGCAGAAATCTCATGGACCCACACAAATGGAAACTGGAACCAAAAATATTCAACCTCTTGAGGAACAAATGAGAGACTGCAGAGATAGACCTGTTTGCCTCCTCTCAGAGCTACCATTTGGACAAATTCTGCACAAGGACTTCCCACAGTCAAGCTTGGAAAGTGGATGCCTTGTCCTTTACCTGGGAAAGCCTCTCGGTTTATGCCTTTCCCCGTCTGCCTCTCCTCTCGAAGGTTCTGCAAAAGATCAAACGGGACAAGCCAAGGACAATACTGATTGCACCAGACTGGCCACACCAGCACTGGTACCCCCTCTTGTGCAGTATGACATTGCTGGAACCATGGCACCTGCCTCAGACCTTTCCCTGCTGACTAGCAGGTGGGCCAGATTCTGCACCCTCAGCTTCAAACCCTGAACCTTGCAGCCTGGCTAATTCTTTGAGCTCTCCAATAGCATCCCTCAGTAAGCAGGTGCTAGATGTCATTCTGGAGGCAAGGAGGCCTAGTACTAGAAAATCCTATTCTGAAAAGTGGAAAAGATACTGTTCCTGGAGCCAGATTCAGGGGATGGGAACAATGGTGCCCAGCTTACCTCATATTCTTCAGTACTTAACAGAAATGCTCCAAAAGGGCCTATCCTTCTCGTCAATTAAAATTCATGCCTTTGCCATTTCAGCACATTGTAATACTGAGCCACCCCTCTTCTCTCACCCTCTGCTAAAGCAATTCCTTAGAGGGGCCAAAAATTTAAGACCCCCCAGGAGAGCCCCTACTCCAGCCTAGGACCTTAACTGTGTATTGGAAAAGCTCACTCTCCCTCCATTTGAGCCAGCTGCAACTGCAGAGTTGAAATTCCTTTCTTGGAAAACAGCCTTCCTTCTAGCCATCACTTCAGCAAGAAGAGTGTTTGAATTACAGGCCCTCATGGCAGTGGAACCCTTCATTATCTTCCATGTAGACAGGGTTTCCCTCCAGGACAATCCTTCCTTTATGCCCAAGGTGGTGTCTAGTGTGGCCCTAAATCAGTTCATTTATTTGCCTACTTTTTTCCCTAATCCACAAAACAAAGGAGAATGAATACTGCACTCTTTGGACGTGCACAGACAACTTAGATTTTATTTGGACAGGACTAAGCCTCTCAGGAAATCTGAACAGCTGCTAGTTGGCTTTGCTGCAGGGGCAGAGGTGAAGGCCATTTCAAAGCAAACCATTTCTAAATGGATAGCCCATTGCATTCATTTCTGCTACAAGCACCATGGAAAACCTACCACACAGAGGATAAGATCACATTCTACCAGGTCTGCATCTACCTCTACAGCCTTTCTCAGAGGAGTCCCTACCAGGGACATCCTAGAAGCTGCTACCTGGAGCTCCGTACATACCTTCACCAAGCATTACCACATGCCTATTTTTTCCTAAATCGAGAGCTGGTTTTACCACTGCAGTCTTGTAGGGCTTAATAGCTGGCCCTAATGCTCTCTACCTTCCTCCTCCCTTCCTTGGCTTTGGGAATCAACCCAAATGTGATGACTGCAACAGTGAAACGCGAAGAACATAGTACAGTTGTGTACACTTACCATAAATGTAGATGTTCAAGTGTATTCACAGTTGGAGTCTTGGTTACCCCCTGCAGCCCCCTGACTTCTCTTGTCTCTATCTTTCCTTCTTGTTTGGTGTATTTAACCTTTCTGGTGTATTTGCTTTTTGATGGAGGTGTACCATAACATATAATTGCTTCCCATTGTGGGGGCACCTGACATCTGGGGCAAGAAAAACTGATGTAATGGCATCGGCTGCATGTTTTATACCCCTGACAACCTGACGTCATGGAAGAGACAGCATCCGACACAGGAATTCATGACTCTGGTATTCAGGCTGGCTTTGGGCTAACTGCAGGCAGATAACCCCAAATGTGATGACTGCAACAGTGAATACACTCGAACAGCTACATTTATGGTAAGTGTACAGAACTGTACTTTATGTGGTACATCAACAAGCAGGGGGGAACCCACTCTTACCCACTCTGCAGGCTAGCCATGGCCCTGTGGAACATGGCCTTAGACATGCAGGTCCATCTGCAAGCTCAATTCCTGCCAGGCAAACAAAACACACTGGCAGATGACTTAAGCAGAAATCTCCTAGACCCACATGAGTGGCAAGTCGAGCCCAGCACCTTCAGCCTACTGATCCAGAAATGGGGGACCCCAGAGGTGGATCTCTTTCCCTACCCCTGCAATCACTAGCTCAGCAAATTCTGCACCAGGACACCTCACAGCAGGGCCTGGAAAGTGGATGCCCTATCCTTCCAGTGGGTAAACCTCTCAATATATGCATTTTCCCCTCTGCCCCTTCTGTCAAGGATATTGCTCAAGATGAGACAGGACAGACCAAGGACAATCCTGCCCGCCCCGGACTGGCGATCTCGGAGTGGTATAGTTAAATTGCAGGGGGTGGGGCGCAACGTGTAGGTAAGTTTTTGTTTAGTTTTCTTTTTTTTTTTCTTTTTTTTTTTTATATAAAGATGTTCGAAATTCCAAAAGTCGATCATATGGGAATCGGCTTTTTGGAATTTCGATCATCTATAGTAGACTATATAATATGGGTCTACTTCATATGGTCGACAGTTCATATGGTCGAAACTCATTTGGCCGACGGCTCATTTGGTCGACAATCAGTATTCAAGGCACTTAACAGGGATTTGCCCCCCCACATTTGGTCGACAATCAGTATTCAAGGCACTTAACAGGGATTTGCCCCCCCTCCCCAAAGTTGTGCGACCGTGGAGTTGATATATATATATATATATAGTTAGGGGGGAGTGTGGGGAGCACAGCCCCCCACTAATATTTATTTAATATTAGTTTAAAACATGAAAATACAACAAAAACTAAACATTTTAAACGAATATAGGTAAGGGGCTTCGCATCCCCACACCCCCCAATGTAGGGGGCTGTGCTCCCCCACCCCCCCAACTATATATATCAACTCCAGGGTCGCACAACTTTGGGGAGGGGGCAAATCCCCATTAAGTGCCTTGAATACTAGTTGTCGACCAAATGAGTTTCGACCATATGAACTGTCAACCATATGAAGTAGACCCATATATATATATATATATATAGAGAGAGAGAGAGAGAGTGTGTGTGTGTGTGTGTGTGTGTGTGTGTGTGTGTGTGTGTGTGTGTGTGTGTGTGTGTGTGTGTGTGTGTGTGTGTATAATCTATATGTGTAGGGAGAGAGTGAATCTGTGTGTGCTCGCATGAGCACTGCCAAATACCACTTTCTTGTATTTTATTCAAAGTGCTTTCCCTGTTTAGCATTTTTACAGTGCTTCACAATACTTAATGTTTCTTCTTTCCTGTCAACTGCATAGTTAGGCCAAGGCCTACTATTTACTGAACTTTGAAAAGTTTAATCATTTGTTCACCAAACGTGCCTTCATTTTGGCCATTCTTCCCACCAACTGGCACATTAAATGGGTTTATTGTTTGTGTGAAACTCAAGATGTTGAATATTGTAAGATTTGTCAGTTTTAACAATGTTACTAGGACAAAATGCAGAAAAGCCTTGTAGACTTCCCTCCTTTCTGTGGGCCTTTCTGCTCTATGCTGCCTTGATCCTACAGCCTCTGTTTTCATAAGGCCCTCAAAAAATAAATAAATAAAATGGGCTGTCATTTCAAGCAGGTATCTACTTAGTATGAATCTGCTTCTTCAAAAATGGAAATCAGACTCTACCTGTTGTGGACATCCAGTGTTGGTTTTATAGGATGTCTGTGAGATTTCAGGAAACTGATAAAATCTCTCCATTCTGGCCAGTGAAGTCTAGTTTCAGTTTAGCTGCTGCCTCTTCTACTTTCATGGGCTTTGCTGAGTTTACTCGTAGGCATGTGATTCCTTCCTTCTGGAGGTGGTCCCCTGTATACCCAGACATAGATTATGATATGTTGACTGAGGCTATGTGTATGTGTGCTTTCTACTGAAAAAGTTGTATCCTTGTCTCCAGTCAATACCTTTGGCACCCTCTTGGCAGACTGAGAAGGCTGTTGTTTTGGCTACCCTCTCTTCTCCGCTTAGATCTTTTTATTTTGTTCAGTGCTACTAAAATGCTGTTGGACTGCTTCAAGTCTAAGCCAACATTCATGAGACCATGGAAATGTGTCTAAAAGATCAAATATCTGGACCTGCTTTAGACCTCTGTCAGAGTTTTTAGATGAAGATGGGACTAGTTTCTTTCTCCTCCTGCAGATGATCCTAGATTCAAGGAGGTACTCATAATTATGCAAAGGGAATGGCCCTACAGTCCCATTACTTCCACACAGTATAAGCTGCAGTTGAGTCACTTCATTCCAAACACCTCCTGGGTGGTTCTTCCTTTATTGCATATCCTCTGTGATGCCACCAAATGTGCTTGGGTGACTCCAGACTCTGTGGCCCATGTCTCCAACAAGCTGCAGTTGATTTTTTTGTCCTGTAAGCAAATGCATGATTTGGCTAGTCGCCTCCCAAACCATATGTCACTGTATGTGTAGCTGCCATCTCTCAGGCTTCTGCTGTTGAAAACATCATTTTTCATTACCGTGATGAGGAATCAAAGGCTATAGGCATATTTTGGGAAGTTTAGCTTTGCATCTACCACTTTGACCCTCTTGCACTTAATTATCTGAGCCAAGTGTGATATTTCAGAGGTTAATAACATGTGAACTTCAGGATGTGTTGGAAGAATTGCCAGAAGGCTCACTAAAGGGAAAGAGCAGGACTGTAGCAATTAGTGCTGTAGCAGTGTTATGAGCCATGTGCAATACTGTGCAACAAGAAAGCATTTTAAAACAGCAGAATCTGACATCACTTTAGTCCAGCACTCTTTGTTACATTTAACATAATTTTTCCCTGAAATATTTTTTATTAAACAAATCTTTAAAAAAAGAGAAAAAAACCAGCAGAAATCAAAAACCTCCAAATATCATACAATCAAGGAATACAGTGAATTAAAATAAACTGTTCATATACATAATTATTTAGACTATTGTTATGATTTTTGTCTTGTTTTATTTACCACCTTGTTGTTCTCAAGCTTATTGTATACATTGTACATTTAACATACTTTACTGACTATACGAAGGTAATCTTTCTTGACTCGTTAAAGATCCCTCTTTTTCATACTTGATGCGACAGCGCACCTTAAAAATATGAAGAAACAAGGGCAAACTGTTTCTACTGTGTATGTCACGTTTCTGTCTGCAGTGCATCTTTTCTGGGATAAAAAAGTGCCATAGTTTGAAATTACTCGCAACAGCAATCAGAGAATGCTGTTAACAAGACAACCTCCCCTGTCTGTCTCTCAAGGTTGCAGAGCCAGAGATTCTGTGGTCAGCCTCAGTGCTGATTGCTTAGTTACCACCCATCATCCAACTGCCTCCCTCTAGAGACATTCAAGAAACAATCTGCCTTTCTTCTAAACCTGTAAAAGGATCTCTAGAAGCAAGTAGACAACTGAGCTCACAAGTGGAGAATACCTTCTCCTTTTTCTTGTCTCAATCCATTTCCAGTGTTGCTCTTGCAGGATGTTCCACCCCATCAAATATCATTGCCAAGCCAGGAGGGGTAAAAACTTCTTAGTGAAATAGCCATCCAAGAGTTTCCATATGCCGAAAAAAGATTATTATTCCATCTTCTTTTTGTTGCTCAAGAAAATGGAGGCTCTCAGGACTTCTAAGATGGCTGCACACTGTAACACCTTAATTTCATCTCTTCCAGTGTGAATTTTTTGTTTTGGGTAAATTTCAGTTAATGGCAAGTAAGTGCACAGCCTGGATGCCAGCAAAGAAGAAATTTAGAGAACCTAAAGCTAGCTGGGAAGAATCCTGTAACTCTTCAGCAAAAGCAGTTCAAGGTCCAGAGTTAATGCAAGACATGACTTCCAGTAATCTAGAAGAAAACAAAATAAGTCAAATATGCTCAGAGCTGATTAAAATAAACAGAACACAGAAGGAGTATATCAACTCAAATAAAATGAATGAAAAATGTAAAAAGTTTTAAACAGATATTCAGATGAGCTGGTAAAACTTCAAAAAATCAGAAAGTCAAAATGAAGAAAAGGCTGGCTAAGTATGAGACTGCTCAAGATGAGATGTTTCAAAAAATGGTAGAATTAGAGCACAGAGCACGTAGGGAAAACTTTACGGAAACATGTCCTTTTAATTGAAAGTTTGGATGTGCATCCAATAACTCTTTAGTCAGTTCATGTGACAATAATAACTAAAATAAAAATGCAGGGTAATGAGATAAAAATGGGACATTGGTGCTTCCCCACTCTGTTAAAAAGAGAGGAATTCAAGGAATGTGTACTGAAAATTATTAGGGAGTTATTAGGGAAAATAGAAATTTCTTCTGAAAATATAGCTAGAGAATGGGAGAAATTAAAAGTGGATTTTAAAATCGGGTAGAAATAAAAGAAAAAGAGATTTGATTAATAAGTGACAGGAATTTAGAGGGCCTGACAAAGGTTAAAGTATTGCAGGATAAGTGGAATCTCACAGAACAAGAACATGAACAGAACAAGAAGAGGCACAACTGCATTGTGCTAAAGAGAAATTAAGGGACTACCTGGATAATATGCTTGAGTTTAGTAAGACTGTCATTAGGCAACTGTTTTTTGATAATAACTCCAGAGCATAAAAGCTTTTACATTAATGACTCGGGCAGCAAAAAGTAGAAGTCAGTGTTGACACAAGGAAAATAACCAGAGATCCTGTAGAGGGAATTAGAAGTATTTCAGAAATGTTATGAAAAATCTGTATAAATGAGTGAAAATCAAGAAAAAGTACAAATGGAAATATTTATGGGAGAATTAAATATGCCATATGCCGAGGTTAGATATAGATGAGGTTCAATTATTAACAAATGGGACAGGAGATCATGAGATAAAAATGATTATGTATAGCCAGTCCATAGGAAAGTCTGCAGGAAGTTTGTGGAAGTCTGGAAGCTAGGACGGAAAGTGCTAAAGATCTGTAACATTTTATTTAACAGTATTTTTAAAGGAAGAGAAGCTTCAATATCCAGGAAGATGGCTGTAGTGGCTGTAATGCCTAAAGATAATAAAGACCCATTGGATCCAGCTTCATATAGGCCCATTTCCATTCTAAACCATGATTATAAAGTGTTTGTCTATAATGGCTAATAGAATGGCAAAGGTTGTGCCAAAATTAATAGATATGGATCAATGTAGTTTTGTGAAGGGGAGGCAAACATTTGACAACTTTAATAGAACAATGATGATCCACAGGGAAGCAGAATGTAAGAAATATCTCTGTTGTTGGTGAGTCTTGATGCAGGGAAAGCATTTGACAGAGTAACCTGGGAGTTTGAGTAGGGCAATGGAAGCATTTACATTCCTTGATACAATAATGTGGATATATGAGGCATAAGAGGTGAAAAGTAAAGTGGGACAGAGGAACTAGGGAGGGGTGTCTCCCCCCCCCCTTTATTTGCGTTCTAGTTAGAACTATTGGCAAAGAAAATATGAGACTCAGAAATTCAGGGATATAATTGCTTGGTAGGTTGGTATAATGGTTAAGGTGTTGGGTGCAGCGTTTGATTCTCACATAGGTTAATTGGCTATGCTTAAAATGTCCCACAAGGGCAGTAAGCCTAGTACTAATCTATAAACCTATGAAGAAAAAGTTGACTTTATTTGCAAATGTTAGTATTTTGTACCTGATAAAACTAGCAAAAATACATTTCAGTGTTGTGTTATATTCTTTTTTTTCTCAAAATGTTTTTTTTTTTTATTTTTTAAATACATTTGAATGAATTTCATAGTATTTATACATATCTTAAATAACTATGTACACTATTTACATTAGCCTGACACTATAACAGATCTTAATGTATACAATTACTTTATAAGCCTGACACTATAACAGAGCTTAATGTATACAGTTACTTTATAAGCATGTCCAATCCATTATCAGAGTGTCTGATCAGTTATTGTATAGTGTCAATCAACGTTAAGACTTTTCCCTAAGGGTTGTTGATAAATGGCTTTGGATAAATTCGTAGTTCTTTAATTTTAATTTCCAATAATGCTGTGGTATTCAGTAGGCTGTAGAAGTCTTCCAAAGTTGGTATTGTATTTGTATTCCATCTTCTTCTTATACACTTCCTTGAAATTGCAAGTATAGTCCATACTAGATGCATGTTTAACCTATTCAAATGAGGACCTCCGTTCACATTTAATCATACAAGAGCCTCAGTTAAATAAAATGATTCATTAAATAAAGCTTGTAGAAAGTTATTAATACCATTCCAAAATGGCTTAATTTTAACACAATCAAAGAAAATGTGGTTCCAGTCTGTATTTTGTACTTACTTGCTCACATCTCCAACATATTCCTTTTATGGAAGAACTAATTTTATTCATTCTGTCTGGGGTTAAGAATGCTCTGTTCAATCATTTCCAATTAAAAACTTTCCAGTTTTGTGTAAACGATGTATATTTTATCGATAATAAGATATTTGTTTTAATATCTTGAGTTAACTGTATTGAGTGACCTTTTGTTATATATTTCCAATATGAGGTTTTGGGTGTTATTTTATAGTTTATCAATATTTTGTAAAATTTTGAAATACTGTTTCCCATGTCAAAGTTATTATATATGATTTCATATATGTATTTCATAAATTTAGGTATTTCTTTAAATGAAGAATTGTTAATTATTCTACTTAAATCTTGCAAATATGACAGAATACTCCGTAAAGTTAGCCAGTCCTGTTGTGGAATTTTGTATGTAGTTTTTACTTCTTGCATATCTAAAACTTTTAATTCTTTGATACATTGGAGCCAACAAGCAAATCCTTTCTGTTCCCAGGAATTAATAATTTTTTTATATATTTTATGTGGAAAGTTATTTGTGACTATAAATGGTGCTAAAAGATCAAACCAGATTTTTAAATCTATGTTTGCATTAATAATTTTCCTAAGTGAGTCAATGTAATAATTAATCATATGAGTTTTAGTGGGTTTAGTTATGTTATATTGCATACTAATACATAATATGTGCCATGGCAAATTGTTTTTATCTGTTATTTGAAATTTGTTTTGTAAATCAAATTCATTTATTGATATTACAGTTAGTAATTCTTTCCAATTTGCAGAGTAATTTGGACTTATCCAATCTGAGATTGTTTTAGATATTGATGCTTTTATATATGCTTCTATATCAGGAATGTTTAATCCTTCCTGTTTCCATGGTCTGATATGATATATTAAAGCTATTCTGTTTCTTTTGGGAAACAAAAATTTTTTTAGGCATGAATTTATTTCTTTAAGTGTATTCCTTTCTGGTAACAGTTGTATTGCCAAGGCTATATATATAGGGTTTTGGGCAGTAAAAACATTTTTATTAACTGTAGTCTATCTTCAAATGTTAATATTATTTTGTTCCATTTTTTTCCACAGAGATTTTAATTGTATTGATGATATTATTGTAGTTTTTGAGACTAATTTATTATTATCCTTGCATAGCTCAGTTCCTAGATATTTTAAGGTAGATTCTTGTTTCCCTATGATGTGATCCCCCTTAGTCTGCAGTTCTTTATTTTTAATTTAAAAATAAAATTTTTGATTTTGATTTATTGAAATGGAGTGCTGAAGTCATGTGAAATTTGTCAATTAATATTTCTCATTCTTCTGTCTCTTTTGTATTCGATAATGTTAGTAATATGTCATCAGCAAATAGCATTACTTTAGAATTGTTCATAAATGTTTATTTCTTTGATTTTTATATTGTTACGAATTGAATATTCCAATATTTCAATAGCCAGAGCAAATAGAATTGGTGACATGGGACATCCTTGTTTAGTGCCTTTTGTTATATGTATGGATTCAGAGGTAAAAGGACCTAACTTGACATACGCTAATTTATTTGTGTGTGTGTGTGTGTGTGTGTGTGTGTGTGTGTGTGTGTGTGTGTGTGTGTGTGTGTGTGTGTGTGTGTGTATTTGTATGTATGTGTGTGTGTGTGTGTCTATATATATATATATATATATATATATATATATATATATATATATATATATATATATATATATATATACTTTAGGAGATGAGCAGATGAGCAGAGGATGAAGCAAATTCTAATAGCATTAGGATTTTGAATAAATAGTCCCAATATAGGGACTCAAAGGCTTTCTCTATATCTAAGCCAATTATGAATGTTACTTTATTTTCTTTATTAATATAATATATAAGAGAAATTATCCTTTTAATATTGTCATGTGTGTGTCTATGACATATAAATCCAGTTTGACCATTACTTATTGTTTTGGATAGTGGTATTTTCATTCTGTTAGTTAATATTGTCATAAATATTTTATGGTCATTATTTAATAATGATATAGTTCTATATGAGGTACAGAGGTTTGGGGATTTGTTTTCCTTTTGGATTGTGTGATTAAGGAATATCTCCAAGTGGGTGGTATTAAAGCTTGTGATTGAATTACTAATAGAGTTTATGGAAGAGGGATAGTATCTTTGAAGGAAAAAGTTGATATATTTCCATAATTATGCCATCTATATCTGGAGCATTATTATTTTTACCCTATTTTATTGTATCTGTAATTTCTTATAGGTTCATAGGTAGGTACTAGGCTATTGGCCCAAGGGCCTATGTAAGCCTAGCCAGCAAGGTTCCATAGCTTACGCCACCCAAGAAAGTTATTTTCCTGTGCCACTGTCCAGCAGAGACACAGAAGTGATCCCCGGGGTGTATTTCCTATTTCCCATCCACTCATCAAGATTTTTCTTGAAGAGTGCTAATGAAGAACTTTGCTTGACATAGATGGGTAGCTTGTTCCAGAGTATAGGAAGTCTCTGGGACAGGAATCTATCCCTCCAGTGTATCCTGTTTATTGTGGTGACAGGGTTTAGGTCCCTAGAGCGTGTAGCTCAGAGGAATTGGGATTTCTTTAGGTGTAGCATGTCCAACAGCTCTGGGTTTGACACAGCTTTATATGTTAGGCAGAGATCACCTCGGAGTAGGCGATATGCTATGGAGTAAAGCTGGAGTTTTTTGAGGCATTTGTTTGAGGCCAGTAATCCTCTTTGTTAGGTACTTCTGTGGCCTTTCCAGCTGCTGCAGATGTCTTGTGCGGAACATTCCAAAAGGGGCGTTGTACTCTATAATGGGTCTAATGAGTGACGAGTAGAGGGGAACAATGACCTCTTTTTTTCCTGGATGAGAACCCTTTTATGATGAGGACTTCCTGACTACTGTGGCGACGTGACTATCAAAGGAGAGACTACTGTCCACCTGGGTCCCAAGGTCTCTTATCACGCATTCAGTGTTAAGTAGATTGCTGCCTATGTGGTAGTTCATGGGTACAGAGTTTTTACAAAAGGGGATGACACTGCACTTTTTGGCATTGAGCTTGAGGCCATGGCTCTGACACCAGGCATCAGTCTCAGTGAGGCCCTTCTGTAGGATGTTCACATCATTTGTGGACTTGAATATGGCTCCTAGTTTGAAGTAGATACCAAACAGGAGAGGTCCCAGGACGGAACCCTGTGGTACTCCACTTGTCACTGCTTTGCTTTGAGGTCAGATTTGGGGTCTGCAACTTGTACAGTGTGGGTTCTGTCAGTGAGCCAGTTGGCAACCCATCTTGTGACATAGGGATTTATACCTAGTTTAGTGAGTTTAGCTATAATTCCAGAATGGGGGATGGTGTTGAAAGCCTTGGCGAGGTCTTTGTAGGATATGGGTGCTTGCAGATCTAGTTTTAATTTTTCTGGGATTTTTTTTTACATTAGAACATTTTTCATCTAGACATATTTTTTCTTTTTGGAAATGTTCCGTATAGTGATTTCTATAGGCACCAAGAATGTCATCTGTATCTGAGACATTTTTCCCTTACTTTTCATGGAAGATACTGTATTTATTGCTTAATACTTCTTTCTTTTTATCTCCAAATGATTTTGATTTTTTTCAGCTTTTACTGACAAAAATTTGGATTGTTCCCATTCTCTGATTTTTTTTTTTTTTTTTTTTTTTTTTTTTTTTTATATACCAATTTAGGGTTCTACCATATATGTAAGTTTTAAATGAGTGAGTCTCATATCATTATTTTATTTATCTCTGTGGTGTAATTAATATCTAAGAAAACTGGAATTCAGAAAATAACCAGGGTTTGAACTCTTCAATTTTAGTTATATATGCTGGAATTCTGGAGTTAAAGATTAATGGTTTGCACCCATTTTGAAGTTTAGTATCAATGAATTGTGGTCTGAAAAGGTGCAGGGAGTGATTGAGAAATTAATGATTTTCGCATGTAAGTCATGGGCAGCAAATATTTTATCTAACCAAGTCTGTGATCTTGATGGGAGAACAACAAGGATTTATCATCTTTAAATCTGAAAGTATCTACAAGATGAAATTATTCTACCCACTTGTTTAAAGCTTTTGATACAGCAGATGTATGCAGCAGTCTTTTATTTGTAGTTTCAGAAATATCAAATATACAGTTAAAATCTCCTAATATTAAGTTGCCTTTATAATTATTGGAAATGAAATCCAAGTGTTCTTAACCGTTCCTGTTCCAATGCCTGGGAACCCGTATAGATTGGCTAGGGTCCATATTCTCTTATTATATTTAACTATTATGAATGCCATAAGGCCTTCTTTATCTTCATTCTTATAAATGATTTCTGGGTTAATCACATTTGTTTTCCATAAAATTGTTACCCCTTTTGTCTTTGTCTTATAAGTGGATTGCGCCAATGTGTTCATTGGGATTCCATTTGTAATTGTCATTTGTTTTGAAATGGGTTTCTTGATGGGAGACAATTTGTGCTTTGTTTCAATTTTAAATATTTCAGTAGATTTGATCTCTTGCTAGGATTATTTAAGCCATTGGTATTTAAAAATAATAAAGTTAAATCCATCTTAGGTTATTTAGACTATGTATTTTTTGTTTTATTGTTACTATTAAACATTTTTCTCTGATAACGATAAAGTATATGTTTGAGCTTTTAAAGGAAATTATCAGATTTATACTCTGAGTGATCAGGCATACTAAAAATGTTTTTGTGAAATAAATTTAAATTAATAAATGTTAACAAAACTAAAATCCGCACTAGCCATGGAATGAAAATCATTCCTAATCTGATGGAGAAACCTAAATCCGTCAGATTATTACTCATACCTTGACAATCCAGAACATCTGAACCCATAAATTGAATTGTATGGAGAATATTTGTAACAGGAATAAGCGATATTTATATTATTTTGAACATCTATAGTACTATTGTAGATTAGACAGAATTCTAATACAATATAAATGTCTACTTATTGTATAAGCAATTAATATTTACATGAAACATAGATGACAACCAATTCAATCATAGTAAAGTAGGATGTATCATATATATAAAACCTCAGTAAAAGATTACAACACACAGTTATTTAACGTATTCACCCTTATTGATGAAGTCTTTCAAAACTTATTACTTAATATAAATAGATGGTAATGATATTTATACCTAATGGTTATAATACAGTTTATTTTACTGGATATATCAGAAGTTATATTTCATTGTTTGCCAGCATTTAAGTAATCACTTTGTTGCTAACTTAAAGCATCAAGTTTGTTTTATGTGAACATTGATGAAAGTTAGTGCATTTTAATTATCATTTCATCCCTCTTCCCCCATTTCTTACACATAAGGATTTTATATCGGTCATCTCTTTTTATAAAATGAGTGAAATTATAGGTTCATAGGTGTGTACTAGGCTAATGGCCCTGGAACTTTTAGAAACCTAGCTCATAGGATTACCCTGACATCATGCCATCCAAACTTAGTTCCCAGTCTCTCTGTCGAGCAGAGCCACTGGAGTGATCCCTGGGGTGAATTTTCTATTTCCCATCCACTAATCAAGGTTTCTCTTGAAGAGGGCCAGTGAGGTGCTCTTTTTGACATGTATGGGAAGTGTATTCCATAGCAAGGGTAGTCTCTGGGTTATGAACCTTTCCCTCCAGCACGTTCTGTTGATTGTGGTTATGAGGTTGAGGTCACTGGAGCATGTGGTATGGAGGCATTGGGATTTCTTTAGATGTAGCATTTCTAACAGAGCTTGATCAGACATGGCTTTGTATGTCAAGCAGAGATCACCTCTAAGTAGGCGTTATGAGATAGAGAATAGTTGGAGTTTTTTTAATCTGTCCATACAGGACAAGTGTTTAAGGCCTAGGATCCTGTTTGTGAGGTGCTTTTGCAGCCTCTCCAGTTGTTGCAGGTGTCTAGTGAGGTACATGCCAAATGGGGCATTGTACTTGATGATTAGCCTAAAGAGGAAAGAGTAGAGGGAGACAATGACGTCTTTCTTCTTGGATGCAAAACACTTAGTAATGAGATGTGCCACATAGAAAGGCTTTCTGACCACAGTGGCAATGTGGTGGTCAAAAGAGAGACTGCTGTCAACCTGTGTTCCCAGATCTCTTATAACACCTTCTGTGTTCAGTGGACTACCATTGATGTGCTAATTCATGGGAACCGGGTTTTTCCCAAAGGGGATGACGACTCATTTTTTGGCATTGAGTTTAAGGCCATTGTTCTGACACCATTCGTTGGTCTAAGTGAGGCCTTTCTGTAAGATGTCAACATCACTTGGGGAGTTAATAATAGCTCCCAACTTGCAATTGTCTGTGAACTTTGTCAACCAGAGACCCTTTGTGTTGGCCTGGACTTCAGAGAAGTCGATAGCAAACAGGAGAGGACCCAGGGCCAAACCCTGTAGGACTCCACTCATGACTGGTCGGCAGTTTGACTTGGAGTCCGCTAATTTCAAACTGTGGGTTCTATCTGTGAGCCAGTTTGCAACCCACCTAGTGATATAGGAGATGATGCCTAGCTTATTGAGTCTGTATATGATTCCTGAATGGGGAATGGTATCAAATGCTTTGGCCAGATTAAGGTAGGCTGTATGAACCACCTTGCCTTTATCCACAGCTCTGGTGACTGACTCAAAGAAGTCGACCAAGTTGAGCAGGCATGATCTTCCCTTCACAAAATCAAACTTTGTGGGATCCAGAGTTTGGAGATTCCCTATATCCTTGTTTATTAGGTTCATGATGATGCATTCCATACTTTTGCATATCAGACTCGTCAGGCTAATGAGGCGATAGTTCCCAAGGTCTGTAGTAGCTCCTCCTTTGTGGAGAGGGATGACTGTAGCAGTGCGCCATTCGGTAGGGACAAAGCCTGATGAGGCTGTGATTGAACAGGGCACACAGGTGAAGTGCCAGTTCACTCTTTAGTTCATGTAGAACACAGCCAGGGATATTGTCAGGTCCCATGGAAGCTGTATTCTTGGCCTTGGACAGTGCTGTTTTAACCTGTGCAGCAGTAATACTAGGTGCCTGGCAATCTACTGGTATTTTGATAGGTTAGAAACAACAAATTCATTTTATGGCCTATACTGAAAGTTTTTAAAATTAAATGGCAACATTCCATTTTGTATAATCAGCAAAGGTTAAACTAAGTGATTGTCAATTTAATACTATTTGTTCAGAATGTGGTTGTTACATTCTGTGACATTCCTAGTTCAGGCTTCTATTGTTTCCCTTGAACAACTTTGTCAGTTTTATGTCCTGTATAAAACGTTAGTTACCTTGGTAACAGCTTAAGTATTATGTATGGTCAAGATGGGTTACAAAACCACAATTCAAGTTAAAGCAATTATATGACTTGTGATGCACATTTACTTATATGAGAAAATCATCATGCTTCCCCTTGATGTTAACTATAGTGTATGTCATTTATGACAAGTTAAAACAGTACTGTTATTATACAGAAGCCCATGTTATTAAATCCAGTCTTTAATATCTAAATTCAGCAGACTGCTTCATCTTATATGACGATTATATATTTTATGTCTAGATGTACTAAAATCATATATTACATAACTATTGTGTGTTTTTTTGTTTTTTTTTTTGGCTGTTGCTTAGTTATTTGAGACACGACAAGATGTAATGCTTATTCTTATTATTAGCTCCTTCCAAGCATGTTATACAGTCCATAGACTTTAAATTATGAGACCCTACTAGTTTCTTATTTGTTATAAGTATATTTCCATCCTTACATACACACATATTAGTACTTTAAGCACAGGCAACGATGCCCATCCAGTTTTGCCAGAATACCATTCACTAGTTCATGTGGTGTGCTTCTAGGCTGTTCTTAAAATATCCAATTCAATATTTGTCCTGTTCCATTTTACCAGCCTGTTCCATGCAGTGGCCACTCTGCCAGTGAACAACTCAGAACACCTTCCATTCCCACAGATATTTCCATGAAGGAAATCTGATGACTCTCTAGCACTTCCCAGCAACCCCAAACACCACTAGAATCAGCTATCCCCATATGCCCAACACGACCGAGCAAGGTCACCTCCCAGACCACTGCAAAGGGTACTGCACAAGAGCAAGTGCACTTAGTCTTTCACGATAACTCAGACTTCCACTCTTATGTAAGTCCTTAATGTGTTTGGACCAAAATACTTTTTAAATATAAAATTGAGCTTATATATATATATATATATATATATATATATATATATATATATATTTTTTTTTTTTAACAAGAATCAACTTAATGAGCTAAACAAAGTGTTGGGAGACCATCAGTATGTGTACATGTGGTTTAAAACAGCCCCTTCATGTTTTATATATATATATATATATATATATATATATATATATATATATATGGATCTAGGACATATCACCAAAAGCACATTTCACCGAAACTCAAATGACCGAACACAAATCACCGAAAGCACAATTCACCGAAAACACAATTCAATTGGTATAGCTCCCCCACATATTTTAAGTATATATCATGTTTGGATAAGAGTAATATATTGCAATTGCAAGTATGCATGTATATAGTTAAAAACATTTAAAATATGTGGGGTGCTACACCCCCCACACCCCGCTACTATATATACTATCTCCAGGGTCACACTACAGTGGGGACAAGGCCATATACAACTTTCGGTGAAATGTGTTTCGGTGAATTGTGGTTTCGGTGAATTGAGCTTTCGGTGAAAGGTGCACACTAATTTGACTTTCGGTGAAATGTCTTATTTTTTTTTTTTTTTTTAAAAAAACCAAAAGCTACGTTGTCGAGAATCTTCTTGGAAGCTCTTCCGAGCCGTTAAGCATTATCATCACTCGATCTCCATTACCATAGCAACCTGGGTTTGTCTGCTTCTGTTAGTGTGTACGTGTACTGCATATCAGAGGCTCATGATGCACCTGAAGCAAAGCTTCACTTCACTGCAGTTTCAAGCCTGAATTCCCTCCCTTTCAGCAAGGCAGCAGGCAGGAAAGGAACGGAGAGCAAAGAGATAAAAAAAAAAAACCAGCAAACTGCCACAACGAAAGATAACTCATTCTTCCAGCCTTCCCACCTCTCACTCAGCAGATGTATTAACAAACTATTCTCTGCCAAAGTATCCCAAATCATAGTATTATCCACCCCCTTCCCCTGGATCCAGGCTAAAACACCAAATGTCTCTTCCTAATACACAAGCATCAGTAAACCTTGATCACAAGCCGCAACCCACAGCTTCCCAGAGATGAAAACTGCAACATACAACAGCTGCATCCACACACACCATGTCAGGCTTAATCAAACAGCGCTCAAAGCTATGATACCTGCAATAATTGATATCAGCTATGTTTAGACAGAATAATGAGATTTGTACTAGCTGCTAGACACAGCTGCATCCACACACACCATGTCAGGATTGATCAAACAGCACTCGAAGCTATGATACCTGCCATAATTGATATTAACTATGTTTAGACAGAATAATAAAGACGTACTAGCTGACAGACACAGCTGCATCCACACACACCATGTCAGGATTGATCAAACAGCACTCGAAGCTATGATACCTGCCATAATTGATATTAACTATATTTAGACAGAATAATGATGACATTTGTACTAAGAGCTTATTTAACCAGGATATACATGACATTTCTAAATCATACTTTAACTGAAGAAGACATTAGTCTCCATGACAGCATTTTTTTTTCAAAACACTCTGCTGTTACTGCTATTATATGTGATGTTAATCTGTTACATTTGAGTCTGAACTCTGATGAATGGTATCTTGTCCAATTGGTTAATTAATTACTTAAATTATTATAAGTAAAAATCAATGAAAAATGAACAAGATAAGTATTCACTGAGTTCAAGTAGGGGAATAGAAACTTCTATGTTTTTATTATATGTTGCTTTGTTTGGCTTGTATATAATGTAAATAGTAACCCATATTGACCTACCTTTGTTTTGTGAAGAATTATTGGACTCTTTGAACATTCTGAATAAATCATTACTGTTTCTCAGTTGTTTAAGAATCCCTCTTTTTTAAATAAAAACAGATGAGAAGTGATGTACCATATCAGTTGATACTTTGAGAGATGTAGTTGTAAGAGTTATTTTTTGGGACCGCCATCTTAGAATCATTTTTTTGTTTCTTCTTTCTAGCATCAGTCCAAGGATTTGTTTCTTTTATTCTTTTAAGAGTAGAGGCCATCCATTCAATTTCTTCTGGGATAGACACTATGTTGTTGTTTTTGATGAATATAGTAGCTTCTTCCAAGTCCTTAAAGGTTCTCATCTCATTGGCAAAAAGTATTTTTATATTGGCTGGAAAGGCCAGCTGTGTTTTGATGTTGTTTTGTTTCAACAGTTTTATTATTGGACAGACTTTTTTTTTTTATCTAGTATTCTGGAAGAAGCATAATCCTTGTCAAACCTTATCAGGCTTTGATTGTATTTTAAGGGTGATTTTCTGCAAGCAGATTTTAATATTAGTTCCTTGGCCAGAAATGAAAGAAATGTTATAACTATGGATCTAGGTGGAGTATTTGTTGAGTTAGAAGCAGGTTTCCTCAGCGCTCTATGTGCCCTTTGAATTCCAAATGAAAGTCCCTCTTTCAAGTAAAAAAATTCAGGAATCCAGGTTGTTAAGAATGAAATAATGTCTTCTCCTTCAGTGTTTTCAGGCAGACCAGAGATCCTTATGTTGTTTCTCCTTTCCCTGTTTTCTAAGTCCTCTATTTTGTTAAGCAGCCACGTATTCTGTTTAAGCAGATATTCTTTTTGGAATTCTTCCTCTGAGTCTCCCTTCAATGTCATTTAGAGACGTCTCTATATTTGTTATTTTTGTATGGTGTTGCTGTAATAGTTCCTTGAGTATCAGTCTGTTTTTGAGAATTTAATTTGAGGTTTACAAAGTCATTTTTACAGCCATCCATCTTCAAAGATAGTTCCTGTAAGGTAGATGTCATCAATTGCAGTTCTTTTTTCAAAGCAGCATCTGGATGAGAATTATTCACATTCAGTGACACAATATATCTCCAAGTTACTTGACAGGAAAATTTTTGTACATCTCCACCAAACTGATATTTATGTATTTTTGTAGTTTATCTATAGATTTCTGAGGTTTTAAACTTGAAATTAATAACATTTTCCTACATTATTATACTAGTTTATGGTGCTCTCAAAATTCACTGCACTCAGTTGGCCATCTAGGCTTTGTCCCCCCCATTGTGGAATATTCTGACACAGTTAAAGTCTTTTCTGGGGCACAATTAATGAAGACAAAACAAAGGCAGTAGCTGTAAACTATGTACTGACACATTAATTGTTTCAGCAATACCTATATTTACGGAGACATGATAAAATGAAATACTTAAAGAGTATAGGTTAAAAAGAATTATGTTATGGCAGCTAAGGATATGTGTGAAGAGACTACACAAAAGACAATACAAAAACTGAGAAATTGGAAGCTCTCTCTTATGGATATGTATGGCAAAGTGCAAGCAGTGAAAATGCTTTTAACGTGACATTGAAACATCTGCATTTTGTGGGCACAATATTAGAATGTAAACCGAGGCAGATAAACTTTAGACTAAAGTTCAGCTACCTCCATTTACTTTCAGTGGTTTTCTACTGGCTCTGCAGAACCTCTGATCCAGTCATAACCATTCCCAAATGTTTCATGTATATGTCAACTAGTTTAGTCAGATTTAAAAAATCAGTCCAAATGGCTTCCAAAATACTTCCTTACACAACATCATTTAGTCTAAAATCTTTTTAAGTTCTCTGCTAGTGGAGCAAGAAACTTCAATGGCAAACTCATTCCGACCTGTGACCTTCTTCTCTTTTCTAGCATTCCTTGTTCATTGGCAGGTTATGGTGTATATCACAATGCTGGATGCATACATTTTTATGTTACTGAAGCTATACTGTTACACGTTTGCATTCACAAATATTCATAATTAACAACATGTATGTTGGCCATGGCAGTCAAGTGGACCCTTTGGTTGCCTGTTGGTAATTAGTGTTACAGTATAAGGGGGGCAAGTAATCAAAAGTGTAAGTTTTAACTTGGTCTGGCTCATGGCCTTGAATGTGTTAATTTAGTATATAATATTTGGAAACAGACGCACTTGGCATAATGGCTAAGGTTCTTTCCTCACATGAATATGGTGCAAGGTTTCAGCCTGATCTCCAGCCAGTGCCTGTGTGTTTTTTGCATGTTCCCTCTATGTCTGCAGTGTTCCTCCTAACTCCCAAAAACATGACTGGTGTTTCCACATCAAACTCACCCAAGGAGTTGTGAGCAGCAGCAGCAGCACAGACTTTACTTGGGGTTTGTGGGGTGATCAATTGTACCGACCAACCACTTTAGCAATTAGTAGTGGTGCATGTTATCCCCCTAACAAGGAGAGCACAGATTGCAGACTGTGTGCCATGTCAGGGCTAGCCACTCCATTTGGAACTACGTGATTTGGTCATGTTGATTAATGCCACCAAAAATGGGCATGGATATATGCTGGTGATAACTGGTCACTCTGCCCTAAGCCAGGGACCCATGCTTGTGGCGAGAGGGGTATATACGCATCTGTTGGCCAGTGTGTGCCTGCCATAAAGCTGAGCAGCCCAGAGTCAGTAAGCTACTGACTGGTCAGTGTCCTGTTGCACAGCTGTTGAGTGAAAGCTGGACATAAGTCAAATAAATCTGCTAAACATGAACTAAAGCTTGCTACACTCAAAATAGGTTCACTGACAAGGGTGCAGCTTGGAAGTGGATAACATGATTGTAAGGAGGAGTCTGGACATTTTGTGTATCCGGAAGACAAGATAGAAGAGCAGTGTGAGGAAAAGAGTGCAGTATAGCAGCAGTTGCAGGACCTACCAGATAAAGCAGGACAACATGAGCCGATATTGATAGAGATATCTAAATGCTGATATCAGAGCAGACAGAGCGGTCTGTGAGGACTGCTTGGGTCCACATGGGGTTTGGCAATGGGAAGTAAGAAGGAGGAGCCATTCTGAACCTCTGTCTGGCAAATGGTTTTATGGTGGCCAACATATGGTTCAGCAAGAAAGATAGTCACATGAGCACTTACAAGAGTGGCCAACATGCGTCTCTGGTGGATTTCATCCTAGTAAAGAGATTGCAAAGTCATCCTCAGGGAAACAGTTTGCCCACAGCATAAACCAGTGGTGGCCTCAGTCAGGTGAAAGAAATGGGTATAGAAGGCTCCATGGTCAACTGAAACTATGTTAAAGACCTAGAAGATAAATGGAGTGAAAGTACTAGAGTGCAAGGAAATACTCGGCAGCAACTCAAAACAGCATGTCAGGACTGTAGAACATAAAAATGGCTGAGCTCTGTATGGAAATAAGGGACATAAAGAAAGCTGGTGGTGCAATGTGAAAATCCAGGAAGTTTTTAAAAGAAAGAAGTAGTTTAGGAAAAAGTGGAAGACAGAAAAGAGATATCAGGCTGAGAAGGAATATTGGTTGGCTAACAAAGGGGTTAAGAATAACAAAGAACAAAGCAGCAGAGGCATGTTATCAGCTTCTAGAAGGTGACCCCAGCAGGTGACATAAAGAAACTTTATTAGGTTACAAGGCAAGGACAGAAAAATAGTGAAGATGGTCTTCAGACACTCTTCAAAAGGGATGCCAGTAACAACCTGCTCACCATTCCACAGGATATCAAGGGCAGATGGAAGGAGATGTTGGGTGAATTAGGATCAAGATGCAGTCCAACTGGCCTGCTGTTTGCAGTGAGACAGATAGTTGAAGAAGCTAAAGGTGTGGAAAAAGTTGAACTAAGCATTCCTAGACTTGGAGAAGGCATATGACAAGGTCTCAAGAAAGGTGATTTGAGCAGACCTGCAGTGGTTCGAAATCTCTGAAGCACTGGTCAAATTAGTGTAGACTTTAGACAAGGACCCGATGACAAAACTACAAACAATGTTCGGACTTCCAAAGGGGTTCCAGTGGGGGTGCATCAGGTTTCACCTCTGACGCTACTGATGTTCTACTGGTGATGGAGTACACTGGAAAACAGGTTAGAGGGACAGATCAACAAAGTTTGTGTTTGTAGATGGTGTAACATTAATAATAATAGTGATTTTGTAGTTTGTAAAGACTAAATAAGAACTTCAGCAAATGATTGGGGAATAGAATGCAAAACTGAAGCACATGGGATGAAACTGAGTGTGGACAAGACAGTTGCCACGGCAGTAAACAGGTGAAATCAAACCGAAGATGAAAATTGAGTTAGATGGGAAAATAGTGGAACAGATTAACAGCTTCATCTGTCTGCGAGGGGAGGTTGAAGAGAAGGGAAAGCTGAATGAGGAGATCAGAGCTTGAATCAGAGGGGCTGCAACCAATGGACACAGAGTGGAGGGGCAGCATGTGACAAAACAATGCCAAATTGAAAGGTAAGGTGAACAAAACAGTGGTGCAACCAATGCTACTGTGTGGAACAGTAGCCTGGGCAATGAAGGCAGTGCTGTTGCAGGTGATGGAGATGATGCACCTAGGAGAAGTGATAGGATGCGCTTTGCAGGACAAATGAAGAAATAAAGACATCAGAGGAGAAGCTGAAGCAGCTTAAATTGCAGAGAAGGTCAAATAGAACAGATAAGTGGTATGGGAACACATGCAGAAAAGCAGAAGACAGTCTGGAGAAGAATATTTGGGAGAGACAGGAAGAAGGCAAGAGGAAACAAGGGTATCCAGCAATGGGATGGATTGGGTGAGAGAAGACCTGTGATAATCAGGCATGACCATTGAAGAAGGTAGGACAGTGGCACCGAATTGAGGAAGATGGAAGCATTTCACATGGCACCTTGACCCCCATGTAGAAAATGGGGAAGGAGGGGATTGATGATGATTTAGAAAGATGTTACTGACTAACTTGATTGTCTGAAAGTTAACACAGAGGATTAACGCTATGAGTTGTTAACAAGTACTAGTCTATGGTGTGATTTCATCAGTCTCCGTTTGCCTGCTGTGCGACTCTGAGCAAGTCGCATAACCAGACAATGCTCATGAATCGAGTCTGTAAAAGGTTCCATGTTGATCAGTGCTCTCCTGGTTAATAAATCTGAATAAATTTAAATGAATAAATAAGTTGTATGTTGAAGTAGTAATCCTACTAAAAATGTGTCTGAGATAAATATTTATGAAAAGCAGTACAATCCTTAATTACTGTTTTTATGAGACATATAATATGCTGTGGAATGATTTTTAAACATGTCTTTTGAGAATTAGCATGGAATAGTGAGTTAAAAGGTTTATTTTTCAGACAAAGATCTAGATTTAATTTTTTTCTTTAAAATGAGGAAATCATACTATAACTGTAGTACTAAAATTTAGTTAAACAGTGGAGGGTGAATTATTTTTATTATTTTATTTATATTTGTTGACCGGGAGTGTCCGACTGGACGTAGGGATTACAGTAGAGATTTTCTTGAAAAGTGTTATTGTAGTTAAACTGCTATAAGTTGAAGTTACTCATGATAATTACAATTAAAAGATTTTGTGTGCCAGTTATAATACCTTGAGTAAGCTGTTTATTATGCATGATACTAATTAATGGCAAAATGTGTGGGTAGGCGTGACTATTCCAGTTCCTAGAGATTTAACACAGAGTAATGTGCAGTATTGCTCAACCTGAATGGTGTAAATGGAAGGTATATATATGGCTGTTATATTATAGTGTCAGTGATGCACCGGATAGCACATTTGCTTTTGGTGCAGAAGGCTGTGAGCTCTACTCCCACACCAAGTAGATGGATTGCTGACACAACAGTACAGTACAGCATAAGAGGGGTGCTACACTCCTGAGTGCGTCAACTTTTGGATGAGATGTTAAACCGAAGCCCCATCTTTTTAAGTTGGTGCTAGGTATTGTGGAATATTTTATATCCATCTGAACTATCAAAAAGAGTAGGAGTCCTTTTTAACACAGCATGAAAAACATTATTCAGATATTTACAAAATGCACATATTTACAAGCACATATATACACATTTCTATTTTTTTTACTATGTCATTTTTTTTTCTTATAACCATCTCATTGTTCTTCTTCCATAACTGACCTCCAATCCTTCCACAACCATAATCTAATTTTTCACAGTATATCTGCCAAACTCCATTTTCCATTCAGCAAACTTTCATTCAGTTTTTCATTCCAGATAACCCATATTACATAAAATAAATTATCTACCCTTGTCACATATTGTTTATTCTTGCTGTTATAATGCCCATACAGAGATCTGGATCCAGCACCAGGCGACCTTAGCAGTTGCCTAGGGCCTGGTGGTTAGGGAGGCCCACTGGCCAAAGGGCTTCCACATTTACTTTTGAATTGATTAAAGAAACAGTTCTTTGGCATCTTTTCCTTTAAGAAGCAAATCATACACATGCACTCTGCATCTGTTGTCCGTGTATGCGTCTTTAATACGATGAATGCACAACATGGATGTAAACATTTTGCAAATGCATGTGGAACGTAAGTTGCCATTCTTTCATTTGAAGTACCTGCAGCAGGCCATTTTTAGAATTTAACGTGTGTGTGTGTGTGTGTGTGTGTGTGTGTGTGTGTTTATATAAAATGACTAGTTAAGGATGGCAGGTTAATCGGTTGACTTAGTCATGCTCAAACCCTGTACCATAGTTACAGAAGGCAAGAGCCTGAATCCTGTACACCAACTGTACACCAACTGCCAACACTGCTCAAGGATTTGAGTTTCATTGCAATCAAGAACCTGAATATGCTACACCAATTACCAGACTGCTGAAGGAATTGTGAGTTTTGGTGCATTTTCAAGGAATTGTAAGTTGCAGTGAATTTTCAAGGAATTGTGAGTTTCAAGGGCAGAGAAGTTTACTTACTGCAAAGTCTCTTTCCAATGTGCAACTGTTTTGTTTAGCAAATGGCAGTCAATGTTTGTGCCATAGAATTTCATAGCATAGTAGCATACTTATCTTTGGTGCAGAAGGCTGTGGGTTCTACTCTCACACCATATGAATGAAGTGCTGATACTGCAGTGCACTTTAAAAGGGGGGTGTAGGTGCTGCACTCCTGATTGTGTCCTCCTTTAGATGAGATGACTAGTAACTATGAACTTGTGTGTTTAGCAGCCATTCCCTATTGCAGTTTTACCAGCTTGCCAACTTTTTGCTTTAATATAATATAGTCAATTAATTCAAGGGCAGCAGGCACTGAATCTGTAGATGAAACATTGAAATATAAAGTTTGTTTGCCAGTGGCAACCTCTGTATTAATTGCAGATCTCTTTAATGTGGAATTATTCAAATAACTTTTACTTCTGCATAGATTGTGCATATTGACTAATATTGGTGGACTGTAATAACAGATGTTTATATGTCCTTTTATGGTTAAAATGTTTTGAAATGGGTAGATGTCCTTGTATTCACTTGCTGCAGTATTCTTTACTTGAGGGATCCCTGCCAGAAGGCACCCAATGTCGGCCAGTATACAAAACTCCTACAGGGTATGTGGTACATCTGACATCAGCTGCAGTCAGACGTAGGCCATAAAACAGATATATGCACATACCATCAACAAAACTTTTCTGCCACCAGTCAGAACGCCAGCTCCGACCATCGGTTGTACAGTTTCTAGCATTTCTGATTTCTGCTTTCAGATAAGTGCCCCGTTGGGGAATTTCTTTTCCTGCTATTTATTTATGTCATCCAGGAAGGGCAAGGGCCAGTATGGAAGACAAATTCCACATAAAGACAGCCATGCCCAGTGTCTTTTTTGCCTAGGCCCCAACCATGACCCTAAGTCGTGCAGTATTTGCCAGTCATTTGTTCCTAAGACCCTTAGAAATAGGCTTTCATCACTAGCCTTGTATCTGGAAAACCAGCGACTTAAATTGCTAAGTGCATGGAGGGTACCTCGAGGCCCGAAGCAGAGCCACAGAAGTATAAGGTCAAGAAACCTCAGCCTACACCTTTTGCTGCATCTCTCCCATCCGACATATCTCCCGAGGCGCTCGTTGACGTAGGCGCACATCCGATTCCAGGCATGGAATCACAGGCCAAACCCACTTCTGAGGTTGCCTTGACTTCTGCAGTGAGCACGTCTCAAGAGACTTCCGATTTGGATGTCGAGAGGGGAACCCAGGCTTGAATGCATCGAGGAACCTGGGGAATAACCACAAACGTCTGCTATCAGTCCACTCCAGTCTGAAACCTTCAAACTCGGACATTCATCCGGATCCTCGTCATTACAAAAGATAGTACCTCCAGTGAAGAAAAAACAAAATACAAAGCATATCTCCACTGCTAAAGAGGCTCCTGCAGATTGGCAAGCCTTTTATGAGTTTTTTTCAGGCCTTCATGGCTCTTAAACAGCCTGTGATAACCTTCCACTGCCAATCCGTAATCAAGGAGCCTCATTCCTCACCACTGGCAACAGTGGGAGATGTTCAGTGAAAGTATAACAGGTACACACACAGTATTTCCACCTCTCTGCATCAAGTGCAGTTTCCCTTAAGAGCACACAGAGATCACAGTCAGTCTGAGGCTGGTATCTCCCTCTTCCTCCAGATCCGCAGTAAGACTCCCCACTGGCACAGCTATAGAGTTGAGATCTCAGCTGAGTGACAAATACAAGACCTCCAGCACCCTCTCTGTCTAACCAGTGCTTCGTGTTCCTGCCCTGCTGACACACACACTGTTTTAAGGTTTGATTTACACACACACACACACACACACACACACACACACACACACACACACACACACACACACACACACACACACACACACACACAGACAGACAGACAGACAGACACACACACACACACACACACAGACACACACACACACAGGAAAGGTTGGCACAGGTTTACTAGCTGTGCCAACTTCTGGCCAGACTATAAGGTAGTTTTCACTGTCACTAGTCATTCCTGCCAGCTACCTTAAGTCTCTTCCAAGGTACCCAGTTTACTGAGTGATGTTAATATTAATACAAATGGTAGTTTAACCAGGATCAAGGCTATTAGGAATGGCTTGCACAGTGCCACTAAATAAATATGCAGGTACTTTCAGAACGTATATATCTCTACGCAGATCAGCCACAATAAAAGGTTTAAATACGTTTAGTAATAAATAATAAAAAAAAGACTATACTAAATATATATTCACAGTGACATCAGAGTTCAAAACCAGAGGAAGTATTTAAAATAACATTGCAGTACAGGCTCACACAAATAAAGAAAAACATCTAAACTAAGCTTTACTATATTCCTGACTATATCTAAGAGAGTTATACTGTTCCCTAGAAGCTTACTTCATTAGAACAAGGTAGATGTGGTGAATGTTTCTTATTGTTTTTATCAGGTCCAAGGCAGAATGCAGAATACTCTGCTTCACTAAGAGACTTCTCAAATTAATATCTAAAATATTAGTGCTGGGATAGTTTGCAGAATTACATCATTTCTGGTCATCTGACTTCTAGTTGCCAGGCCAAAATGCCCATTGCTGTCAGCTGGCAGTATTTAACATCTACCTGTAAAAATACATAGACAAGAGCTTTTGCTCAGATCTTTAGCAGATGCTGGACGTCATAAAATAATTGTATTCCTTCATGCTTTCAGACTAGCAATTAGTTCAGTCCAAAGACGATACAGAAAGCTTTCTAGTACAGACTTTGTCTCTCTAGCTGCATTTAAAACTTGAGAGATAGCCTCTTTATTACATAACCTATAAAGACATTTAATTTCAGATATTTTTCTAAAGTTTGCTGGACTGAGTTTAACTCTCCAGTTTCCTCTGTTAAGTATATACATTTAAACAGTTACAATAGTGCAGGTACATTTTTGTTCTCTTCCAGTAGGGCACACTGTAGTTACATTTTAAACACAGCACTCTGCCAGTACCTTTTCAACATGCACGTCTGTACAAGCAGTTTGATATACCCATGACATACAGTTCTAATACATTTGTAACACAAGCATCTTGTATAAATCATTTTGATATTCACCAATGACATATAATTATTTACAAAATTCCAGGTAGCTATGCTGGTAGTATCTTCTTTTGTCCCACAACCTACCTCTCAGCCTAGCCCCACCCCAGCGACTCCTCTTTCCAAGAAGAGAACTACGGACCCAGACTCTTTGGATGAATCCTATTCTGATGAAGAAGAATCTTTAGACTGCTCTACTTAAATCCACTCCCCTCAGGAATACATCTCTGCTGAGGACGAGTCAGTGGGTGCAGATTCTTCCATGGAGGAAATGTTCTTCAGGAAAAACATTCTAAAAATGTGTGAGCACTTTAAGTGGAATCCTTCCCAACTCTCAAATGTCCAAAAAGATATTACCAACTTCTGCAAGTGGACCTTCCCAGCTCTTCTGCAGTGCCACCAGTACATCCAGACATTTTGGATGCTTTCCACCATATGATCTTAGGAGATTACTAGGGTATTGGCTCTGGTGCCCTTACAAGCCTAGCCAAGAGTTTATCCCCAAAAGAGAAACCTCAGTAAGCACCTGTCGCCCCTGTCTGTGAGGGACACAGGTGGAACCCCTGGGACAAATTTGTGGTTGCCCATCCACTCATCAAGATTTCGCTTGATGAGGGTCACCGACATACTTTGTTTGATGTGTATGGGTCATCTGTTCCAGAGACTGGGTAGCCTTTGGGAGACAAACCTGTCTCTCCAGCAGGTTTTGTTAATGTCGCATATTAGATTTATGCCTTTCGATCGGGTTCTATGCGAACTTGCAGATATGGAGCATCTCTAGTAGAGCAGAGTCTGAGATTGCCTTGTAGGCGAGACACATCACCTCTGAGCAGTCTGTACGATACAGAGTAGAGTGATAGTGATTTGAGCCTGTCCACATAGGAGAGGTGTTGGGAGGCCATGGATTCTCTTTGTGAGGTATTTCTGTGGCCTTTCCAGTTGGTGCAGGTGTTTGGAGAGGTACATACCAAATGGGGCATTGTATTCAGTTATTGGCCTAATGAGGGAAAAATACAGAGAGGTAATGACCTTTTTTCTGGATGCAATCCCTTTACTTATGAGATGAACCAAGTAAAAGGCTTTTCTGACCACTGTCGCTACGTGATGGTCAAATGTGAGATTGTTGTCAACTTGTGTACCCTGGTCTCTCACTACAGGTTGTGTGCTTAGGGGGTTGCTGCTGATGTGGTAATCAGTAGGGGCCGTATATTTGCCGAATGGTATGGTAATACTTTTTTTTTTGCATTTAACTTAAGGCTATGAAAGGTCCAAAATGCTCGGTGCTGACTAGATCCAACCAAAGGAAAACAGTCCAGGCAATCAAATAAGAAAAAACCTCCAGAAGGATACTGCTGTCGTATAAAAGGTCTTTATTAAAACCAAAACAAAAATTAAAATCCAAAAAACAGATGGAGAAGATGTTAGCGCTTTCGGGTGTTACCCTTCATCAGACAAAGTATAATCATCCTAGGTCTATATTTAAAACAAATCTAAACCAATCAAAATCAGTAAAAAACCCGCCTATTTCTAAGGGTGGGTTTCATAGGTACAACATCATTTAGACCCGGCCATCTATGAGCCATAAGTTCAATGATCCACCTAGACTCAGCAAGTTCTGTTTGTAGTTTTATATCGCCCCCTCTCTTATTCAATGTGATATTGACTATAGCCCTAAATGTAAAAACATGTGTGGGAAAATCACTAATATGCCTGAATAGGGCATTGTGAACATCACCATTTCTAATGGCTGATAAATGCTGTAACAATCTCACCTTAAACATATTGTTAGTCTTGCCCACATAAAAACATGGGCAAGAATTGCACTCAGCCAGATACACAATGTTCTTCGTCCTACAAGTTGCCCTGGCTTTCAATTCTATGGTCTTACCTGTAATGTGATGCTTAAACAGTGTACCCCTATTAAGGTGAGGACAAGCTTTACAAGCTCCACAGGGTGCGCTACCAACTTGTTTAATAAAAGCCCTTTCGGGCATAGTGCGTTCCCTACACAAAATATCCTTTAAATTTTTGTTTTTCCTATAGCCAAAAGTAGGGGCTTAAGGCTATGACTTTGGCACCAGTCATTTGTTGCTGTGAAACCTTCTTGAAGTATGTTAACATCGTTTGGGGACTCAATGACAGCACCCAACTTACAGTTGTCCACAAACTTGGTCAGCCACAAGATTTTTGTCTTTGCCTGGACCTCTGAGAAGTAGATGCCAAACAACAGGGGCCCCAGGACAGTTCCCTGGGGGACACCACTAGTGACAGGTCTGCTGTTGGAGGTAGTGACACCTATTTTGACCTTGTGGGTCCTATCAGTGAGCCAGTTGGCTACCCACCTGATGAAATAGGGGTTTACGCCAAGTTCTGTTAGCTTCTTGATGATGCCTGAGTGGGGGATTGTGTCAAAGGCTTTGGCCAAGTCAAGGTAACCTGTATGTACTGACTTTCCTTCATCCAGTGCCTTGGTGACAGTCTCAGAAAAGTCAATCAGGTTCAACAGGCAATATATGCCCTTGAGGAATACGAACTGGGTGGGGTCAAGTGCTTGGAGATTGCCTATGTCCTTGTTTAGGAGGTCCATAATAATAATGTGCTCCATGGCCTTACAGATCAGACTTGTCAAGCTAATGGGGCAATAGTTTCCAGGGTAAGTAGTGGCAACACCTTTGTGCAAAGGGATGACAATGGCAGTTCCCCACTCTGCTGGAATGAAGCCTGTGCTTAGGCTATGGATGAACACTTTGTGGGATTCTTCCAAATTCTCAGATGTCCAAAAAGGTATTACCGACTTCTGCAAGTGGACCTTCCCAGCTCTTCTGTAGTGCCACCAGTCCAAGTGCAGAGATACTCTATCAAATGCAGCTGTGATGCTGCTGAGGCCATGCATCTCAAAACCCAGGTTCCAGCTTCCAAAAATCCAGACAGTTTCTATAAAGTCCCTGTCAATTATTTATTTTTAGGTGCCCTGCTTCAGACCCGGTAGTCATCTCTGTTGCTACTGACAAGCCTTCCAGGATGCTCCCTTCTACCTCCCTACTGCCATCAGACAAGGAGAGGAGAACCTGGGAAAGGCTAGGGAAAAAGGCATACACCTCAACCACTTTGGCTTTCAGAGCCATCAGCTGCCTGATGCACCTGATTAAATACTCCCTAGAACTTGGGTCTCAAGCAACTTCTGTTGTCTCAGACCTCCCCAGATTCTGAGGGGAAAACCCTTCACCCTGAGTCTTGTAGGAACTTCTTCTTAAGTGCAAAGATACTCCATCAGATGCAGCTATGATGCTGCTGAGGTCTGTGCTAGGGCAGCTGCCACTAGGACAGTGCTGAGGAGACTCTCATGGCATAGACTTCGGCCACTGCAGGATGATTTTAAATCCAAATTAATGGATGCCCCTCTGGACAATACATCCTGGAAAATACAACCTTGTTTGGGACAGCATTAGCTGCTGTTTTCAAAACCCTACAAGAAATGTCTAAAGAGCACAAAGAGTTAAAGCACCTTTTAGTTTCCCTGGTACCCAGATTCTGTAGGGATTTTCCCTCCAAGCCTGTCTTTGTACACAGCTGATGTTCATCGTGTTACACTGCTGCAGTCATTACACTTGGGTTATCTTGCCGTCAGGCGGTTCCCCAGTCAGCCTGAGTTCCAAAGTCTTGGTCTGGCATCGGTTGCTGTTGCCTCCTCCCTGACATCAGTGCGACAGGGGTATATAAGATGCAGCCGATGCCATTTTCTTCTGTCTTTCTTGCCACACGGTGCCCGAAGCAAAAGCAGTTCGCAAGTGCTGGTCGGCCGTCTCCTGAGATTTTCATTCCAAATCCAGAACCAAAGTCTTTTACAAAGCTAAGTACCCCATTGGGGAAACATTTTCTTGCCTCAGACCAATGTCAGTAAAAGTTAATAACTGTATTTCTTATGGGAAGCAAATACCTCATAAGGATTTCCGTTCCTATTGTATCCCATGCCTAGGCCCAGACCACAACGTCACTGGTTGTCGGTTTTGTGGTAGGTTTAACAAGCACACTATTAAACGTCAGTTTGATTTTGCCTGACATTATTTTGGTAGAAAATTCAATTATACCATGCCGTTGGAACTTCCGACGGCCGGAATACGCAAAAAGCGCAGAGACAAGGATAGGCATCCGAGGCCCAAAACTGACGACGAAGCCTCTTCTAGGTCAGTCGCCGGTTCTCCAGTTTTCAGCGAGGTGCCTTCGCAGCCCCTGACGACCGCTTCTGTAGAACCACAGGCCGCCTCTGACTCCCACGTGGAGATGGCTGGGCCTTCGGACGCACAAGTTATTCAGCCTCCCGAGACTAACCTTTCAGAGGGATCCGGAGTAGCTGAGCAACCCACAGCTTCAGAGGGTGTCTTCAGACCTACTCAGTTAAGCATTAAACCCTCAGCTAAGTCTAAGCCTCCTTTAAAAATCAAAGAAACAAATACAGCATTCTCCAGGACAGGCCTCCATGCCTAAGAAACAAATGCTCAAAATGGCCGAAGACCTAATCACTCTGATCAGGGGGTCCCATCCCCCTCCTGATAAAAGGCCTAGACAGGATGCAGACTATGAGTCATCCGACCAGGTGTCCATCTCTTCTGATTCATCCTCAGACCTAGGATACTCTTTACCCCCTTATGAGGATTCTGATGCTGAGGAATCAATTCCATCAGCCTCACCACCTGAGGACTACTCCTTTGGGGAAACCCTACATACCATGAGGGAGCATTTCAAATGGGAAGGCCAGGATTACTCAGAATCCAAGAAAAGGCTCAGAGACTTCCTTTTATTACCTCAACACATACCCCTTGTTATTCCGCCAGTGTTAGATATTGTGAATAATGTGTATACTGAATCAAGCTTAAATCCTGATTCCTTACCTCCAACCCCTGTTAAACCTGACACAGGAGTCTCTGACTCACATAAATTTCTGTATAAAAGCCCTGTAGCTGACCCTGAAACTATTTCTCAGGGACCCAAAGGAGTTAAGGCCTCATCAGCCAAGAATCCAGTTCCCACTGACAGAGATTCCAGAGCATTAGACAGATGGGGAAAGAAAGTATATACTTCTGCCACTTTACCAATGAGAGCCTTAAATTGCCAGTTTCACATGCTAAAATATCAGCAATTTTTACTGTCTCAGTTAAAACAAAAAATGTTTCCAGAATCAGATCCTCCTAATTTTAAAGAAATGCAGGATTTATTACATGCAGCTGAACAAGTAGGAAAGCATACTTTGCAATGCGGTTTTGATTCTCTAGAGGCCTCCTGCAGAGCAGCAGTTACAGGCTCTGTCATTAGAAGACATGCTTGGTTAAAAGAACATATGTTACCAGATCATGTTAAAGCAAAATTATTGGATGCACCTTTGCAGCAGGATGTGTTATTTGGAGTTAAGGCAGAAGAGGTATTAAAGAAAATGGAGGATAAGGCAAAGTCTGTGCAAACGGTGAAGGATGTCTTACAGGTTCAGCCTCCTAGATTTAGCAGAAACTGGCCAACCAAGAATTGGTCCTTTCTAATTACAGACAGACTTCAAAGGGGAAGATACAGACGTCCAAGAGGTAGAGGTCAAACAAAAGGTCCTTACAGGCCTCAACAGTGGGTTGCATCAGACCAGAAAGAAGGGGAAATCAGGCCCCAACCATATAAAAAGCAGCTCCAATGACTTCCCACTACAACTGCCAAACAAATCCCTCTTGGCAGCCCCCTTGGGAGAAAAACTGACACACTACCAAAATTGGCAAATGATCACCAAAGACAAATGGGTTCTAAACATTGTATTTCAAGGTTACAGGTTCCACTTTCACACTCTGGCAAGGTTAAAAGGAATGCCAAATCTGCCACCAAATCCATGGGTAGAGGCTCAAAAACAAATTACAGCACTCATGGATATGAGAGCTATTCAAAAGGTACCATCACAGGAGCAAGGACAAGGATTTTATTCAAGACTCTAGTACCCAGAAAGGACAAAGCCTGGAGGCCCATTCTGGATCTTTCATCTTTAAACACTTACCAGGATGTTCCGAAATTCAAAATGTTGACACTACAGCAGCTTCTTCCCATGCTGGGCAAGAAAGCTTGGCTCGTGACTTTGGACCTCAAGGAGGCATACCTGCATGTCCCTATCAGACAAAACTGCAGAAGATACCTCAGATTCATAGCTGGCTCAATGCACTACCAATTCTCTGCACTGCCCTTTGGCTTATCTACTGCACCCAGGGTCTTTACAAAGTGCCTGGCACCAGTAATTGCATTTTACAGACAGAAAGCAATTCAAATTTATCTGTAGCTGGACGACTGCCTGATTCAAGCAGAGAGCAAGGACATTCTTCTAAAGCATCTGGCGTTTGTAAAAAAGTTATAAAGTTGCCTAGGGTACACAGTAAACGAAAAGAAATCAAAACTAGTGCCCTCACAAGAGATTATATTCCTAGGTGCCAGCTTGAACACAACGGCCCAGATGGCTTATATCACGCCAGACAAACAAGGACAACTGACTCAATACTTTCAGTTGATGGCAACAGAGACCCAACTCCCTGCAAGAAAAATTCTGCAGGCCTTGGGTTACATGGCATCCTGCATACTACTAATTCCATATGCCAGACTGCATATGAGGAAACTACAATAGTACCTAGAGAATGTATGGTGTCGACACTGTCAAAGTTTGGAAACAGTTATACCACTGATCCCTTGCCTTCAACAGGAGTTTCATTGGTGGGCTCAAGCTTGTCACGTCAACAAGGGACAGCCTTTTACACAACCCACAGCCAGGCAAACACTGACAACAGATGCATCGGATTACGCCTGTTGAGCACACATGGCAGGCAAATGTATTCAGGGCACGTGGCCCGCAGAACAAAGGCATCTTCACATCAATCAAAAAGAGATGCTAGCTGTACAAAATGCCCTTTTATAGCTTTCAAGGACCTGCTGCATCCAGGACAACTACTGCTAAAGACAGACAACATCACAGTTATGTGGTACATAAACAAGCAAGGGGGCACTCACTCCTACCCGCTATGCAGACAAGCCATGACCTTGTGGAACACAGCTATAAACCTTCAAGTTCATCTACAAGCACAATTCCTGCCAGGAGAGAAAAACACACTGGCAGACGACCCAAGCAGAAACATCATGGATCCCCACGAATGGGAATTGAATCCACAAATATTCAGAATGATAACACAGAAATGGTGGAGCCCGGACATAGATCTGTTTGCATCCTCAATAAACTGCGAGCTACAAAAATTCTGCACAAGGAGTTACCATCCACAAGCATGGAAAGTGGATGCCCTCTCATTCAGCTGGGAGAACCTACAAGTATACGCTTTCCCACCACTACCTCTCCTGCCAAAGGTACTCATAAAAGCCAGGCAAGAAGAGCCGAAGATGATCCTGATTGCACCAGACTGGCCACGCCAGCACTGGTACCCAATCTTAAGGAGCTTAGCACAAAGAACCACCCTGGATTTTGCCTCAAATCCCACATCTGCTGACTCAGCACAAAAATCAAATACTACACAGCCAGCTAAAGACCTTAAACCTAGCTGCATGGAAGATTCCTTAGTCAAGCAAACAATGCCTCTCTCCAAAGCTGTTATGGATGTCATTCTGGAGGCCAAAAGGCCTAGTACCAGGAAAGCCTATTCGGATAAATGGAAGAGCTTCTGTGCCTGGAACCAAGCTCACAGCCTTGACCCTCTTGTCCCAAACATTCCTCAGATACTACAATACTTAACTGAGATGTTGGACAAAGGCCTCTCCTTCTCATCCATCAAGATCCACACCTCTGCCATATCTGCTCATTACAACACGGATCCACCAATTTTCTCTAATCCTCTGTTAAAACAGTACCTCAGAGGGGCAAAAAACATAAGACCGTCCCGTAGAGCACCTACTCCAACTTGGGACCTCAATTTCGTTTTGGAAAAACGAACTTTACCTCCTTTTGAGCCAGCTAACACAGCAGAATTAAAATATATCTCTTGGAAAACCGCTCTACTCCTGGCAATTACATCAGCATGAAGAGTTTCAGAATTACAGGCACTAATGGCAGTGGAACCTTTCTTCGTTTTCTACCAGGACAGGGTGTCTTTAAGAACTAACCCTACTTTTATGCCAAAGGTGGTATCCAGTGTGGCTCTAAACCAAACTATTCACCTGACAACTTTTTATCCTAAACCACAGAATAAAGGGGAGAGACTACTGCACTCTTTGGACATTCACAGGCAGTTACGCTTCTACTTGGACAAAACCAAAGCTTTCAGAAAATCTGAGCAATTATTGGTAGCATATGCTGCAGGAGCACAGGGAAAAGCCATTTCAAAACAGACTATTTCAAAATGGATAGGACATTGTATACGTTTCTGCTACATATACCATGGAAAACCTGTACCTAGCAGCATTAGATCTCACTCCACCAGGGCAACAGCCACTTCAACTGCCTACCTCAGGGGAGTACCTACCAAGGATATTTTGGAAGCAGCAACTTAGAGTTCTGTACATACCTTCACCAAGTATTATCATCTGCCTCTGTACTCTAAATCCAGAGCTGGCTTGGCCACTGCAGTGCTGCAGGGCCTTATAGCCACCCCTAATGCCTTATAGAACCAGTCACCCTACCTCAGCTTTAGGATTTTACCCAAGTGTAATGACTGCAGCAGTGTAACATGATGAACATAGTACAGTTTTGTACCTACCATAAATGTAGATGTTCGAGTGTATACACTGCTGCAGTCCAGATTACCCTCCCTCCTTCCCCTCTTACTGGCTGGTACGTACCTAGGTCTTCTACCCTTTACAACCTGTGGGGAGTATTTGCTGGTAGCTGTAAGTTGTTTTTTGCTTTTCTTGTGTATGTTTTATTAGCAATTGGAATTGCCTACCTATTTAGAGGCACCTGACATCTGGGGCAAGAAAAACTGAAGAAAATGGCGTTGGCCGCATCTTGTATATCCCTGTCGCACTGACGTCAGGGAGGAGGTGACGGCAACTGATGCCAGACCAAGACTTTGGAACTCAGGCCGACTGGGGAACTGCCTGACGGCAGGATAACCCAAGTGTAATGACTGCAGCAGTGTATACACTCGAACAACTACATTTATGGTAGGTACAAAACTGTACTTTCTCAGTACCAACAAAGCAAAGCTTCTACGGGAGGTAAGAGACCACAAGAGGACTAGGGCGGCTCAGGCACCACCCCAACAAAAACAGCCCTTTGCGGACACAGCAGGGAGTATGCAACTACCCTGCAAATGATCCCACTCCCCCCTCTCCTCCACCTCTCAAATGCTGTCAAAATATGGCAAACTGTTACCCAAGACAATTGGGTCCTTTCCATTATCAAAATAGAGTACTTCATGGTTTGGCACTCCACTCCCACCTTTCGGGTATTCTGCAACCACCAAGAGAACAACTTCATCTCTTCCCAGATCTCCTGTCAGATTTGTGGCAATAGGGCTCTATTCAGAGAGTTCCTATACCTCCAGAGGGAAAAGATTTTATTCAATAATTTTCTTAGTGCCCAGAAAGTATGGCCTCTGGAGGCCAGTTCTAGACTTATCTCTTCTCATCACCTTCTTAAAGGTTCCCCTCCTTTAGAATGCTAACTTTACAGACAATTTTTACTGTGCTTCTACCACAGGGATTCATGGCCTCCCTAGATATAAAATATTCCTATCTTCACATTTCCATTCACCCCAGGTACAGGAAATGTTTTTTTTTCTGTTGGTTCATGGCATTTTCAATTCTCTGCATTGTCTTTTGGCCTCTCTACATCCCCAAGAGTTTTCACAATACATTTTGCTCCAGTGATTGCTCACTGCAGGCTCCTGGGTATCTAGATTATCCCATACCTGGACGACCTGCTCTTAGGCCCGAAATCTTCAAGTTCTTCAACAGAACCTACAGACTGCCATTATCCTTCTGGAAATCTGGGGTTTAGAATCAACTTTAGAAAATAAACCCTCACCCCAGCCCAAGACCACTGTTTTTCTAGGCTGGTGAATCCAAACAGGCATAATGACAGTGTCTCTGCCACCCCAAAATGCAGAGGACCTTCAGGGCTTCTTTTTATCTCTCCTCCCTTTAAACCACATCACGGCCGGGGAAGTCCTCAGGGTACTAGGTTTTATGGCCTCAACCATACTCGTGGTACCCCTGGCAAAACTACATATGAGGAAATTCTAGTGGTTCCTCAGATCAGTCTAGACCCAACATTCTCATCCACAAGAACACCTCATCCCATGCTTGAAGTGGGAACTTCTCTGGTGGACTCATCAGGTAAAACTAAACCCAGGGCTACCTGTACATCCTCTAGACCCAGTCCAAAAACTTTATACAGATTCATCAGATGTTGGCTAGGGCGCAGCACTGGGAAAATTTACAGTCCAAGGAAGGTGGTCCCTATCACAGAAAAGGGAACACATCAACGTAAGGGAGATGTGAGCATTGCTCTTAGCTCTACAAACCTTCCATTCCCTCCTTCACCCAGATGCACTAAAACTGTTCATAGGTAGGTACTAGGCTATTGGCCCTAGGGCCTATATAAACCTAGCCAAAGGTACCCTGGCTTTCGCCACCCAAGAAAATTATTTTCCTGTGCCACTGTTGAGCAGAGTCACAGAAGTGATCCCGGGGTTCACCAACAACATGACTGTACTCTGGTATGTGAACAAGCAAGGGGAAATGGATCCTACCTCCTGTGATGTCTGGTTCTTCTAGTGTGGGAATTTCTGGCTCAATACAACATGACAGTCCAGGCTATGTACATTCCTTCCAACAGGAATCTTGTGGCAGACTCTCTGAGCAATTCCTGGACCCTTTCCTATGAATGTATGTTTCACAGGGATGTGTTCCTGGACATAGTCCACCAGTGGGGTACTCCACACATAGACTTATCTTCCTCCCCCATGAATAGACAGCTTCCAAACTTCTAAGCCATAGTTCCAAGTCCTCTGGCTCAGAAAGTGGACTCTTACTCATTCTCGTGGAAGGGGATGTTCCTATATGCATTCTGTCCCCTTCCTCTAATGTAAAAGCACTGCTCAAAATCAGGCAGGATAAAGCAAAAATCTTGCTGGTGACTCCCTTTTGGCAAAGACAGCATCGGTTCCTCCTTCTCCTGCAATTAGCCAAGGGCCATCACCACAAGTTACCCCACAGAGTGGACCTCCTCGCACAGAACAGAGGATCCCTTGTACATCCACATTTGTTAACACTACAAGTGACACTAAGGGTGATAGGATTCTAAGTTCTTTCAGACACCTCTTCTCTGAGGATGTGCTTAGGATTTTGCAGGAGGCCAGAAAACCCAAGACTAGAAAGTCTTGCTTTCCCAAATCTTCTTCTTTCAGCTGCTCCCATTAGGGGTCACCACAGCAGATCAACTGTTATTTCTTCCTGTCCTCTGCATCTTGCTCTGTCACACCAACCACCTGCATGTCCTCTCTCACCACATCCATAAACCTTATCTTAGGCCTCCCTCTTTTCCTGTTACCTGGCAGCTTCATCCTTAGCATATTTTTACCAATATACTCTGCATCCCTCCTCAGCACATGTCCAAACCAATGTATTCTTGCCTCTCTGGCTTTGTCTCCAAACCTTCCAACCTGGGCTGACCCTCTAATATACTTATTCATAATCCTGTCCATCATTGTCACACCCAGTGCAAATCTTAACATCTTCAACTCTGTCACGTCAAGCTCTGACTCCTGCCTTTTTGTCAATGCCACTGTCTCCAGCCCATATAACACAGCTGGTCTCACTACCCTCTTGTAGACCTTCCCTTTCACTCTTACTGGTACTCGTCTGTCACAAATCACTCCTGACATTCTTCTCCACCCACTCCATCCTGCCTGTACTCTCTTCCACACTCACCATTACTCTGAACTGCTGATCCCAAGTACTTAAACACATCCACCTTCATCACCTCTACACCCTGCATCCTCACCATTTCTCTATCCTCCCTCTCATTCACACACACATATTCTGTCTTAGTCCTGCTGACCTTCATTCCTCTTCTATCTAGAGCATATCTCCACCTCTCCAGGGTCTCCTCCACCTGTTCCCTACTCTCACTACAGATCACAATGTCATCTGCAAACATCATAGTCCACGGGGACTCCTGTCTGATCTTGTCTGTCAACCTGTCCATCACCATTGCAAATAAGAAAGGGCTCAGAGCTGATCCTTGATGTAATCTCACCTCCACCTTAAACGCATCCATCACTCCCACCGCAGACCTCACCGCTGTCACACCACCCTCGTACATATCCTGTACCACTCTTACATACTTCTCTGACACTCCCGACTTCCTCATACAATACCACAACTCCTCTCTAGGTACCCTGTCATATGCTTTCTCTAAATCCACAAAGACACAATGCAACTCCTTATGACCTTCTCTGTACTTCTCCATCAACACTCTCGGAGTGAAAATTGCATCTGTAGTACTCTTTCCTGGCATGAAACCATACTGCTGATCACTAATCATCGCCTCCCTTCTTAACCTAGCTTCCATTACTCTTTCCCATAACTTCATGCTGTGACTGATCAGTTTAATCCCTCTGTAGTTACTACAGCTCTGCACATCACCCTTATTCTTAAAAATCGGTACCAAAACACTTTTTCTCCATTCCTCAGGCATCCTCTCACTTTCCAAAATTTCATTAAACAATCTAGTTAAAAACTCCACTGCCATTTCACCTAAACACCTCCGTGCTTCCACAGGTATGTCATCTGGACCAACGGCCTTTCCGTTCTTCATCCTCTTCATAGCTATCCCTACTTTCTCCTTGCTAAGCCACTGCACTTCATGATTCACTATCTGCACATCATCCAACCTTCTCTCCCTCTCATTCTCTTCATTCATCAACCCCTCAAAGTACTCTTTCCATCTGCTAAACACACTCTCCTCACTTGTGAGTACATTTCCCTCATTGTCCTTTATCACCCTTACCTGCTGCACATCTTTACTAGCTTGGTCCCTCTGTCTAGCCAGTCAGTACAGGTCCTTTTCTCCCTCCTTAGTGTCCAACCTTTTATACAACTCTTCATACGCCTTATCCTTAGCCTTTGCCACCTCTCTCTTTGCTATGCACCTCATCTCCTTATACTCTTGTCTACTTTCTTCATCTCTTTGACAATCCCACTTCTTCTTCTTCGCCAACCTCTTTCTCTGTATACTCTCCTGTACTTCTTCATTCCACCACCAGGTCTCCTTGTCCTCTTTCCAGATGTCACACCAAGCACCTTTCTAGCCATCTCTCTTACTAGCTCTGCTGTAGTTACCCAGCTATTCGGTAACTCTTCACTGCCACCCAGTGCCTGTCTTAACTCTTCCCTGAACATCACCTCACAATTACCCTTTTTTCAATTTACACCATTTGATCTTTGATGCTGCCCTCACACTCCTCTTCTTCTTGATTACCAATGTCATCTTACAAACCGCCATCCTATGCTGCCTAACTACACTTTCCTCTGCCACCACTTTACAGTCTCAAATATATTTCAGACTGGCCCTTCTACACAAGATATAATCCACCTGTGTGCATCTTCCTCCACTCTTGTTTGTCACCCTATGCTCTTCCCTCTTGTTAAAATATGTATTCATCACAGCCATATCCATCCTTTTCGCAAAATCCATTACCGTCTGACCTTCTGCATTCCTTTGCTTAACACCATACCTACCCATCACTTCCTCATCCCCTCTGTTCCCTTCACCAACATGCCCATTGAAATCTGCTCTAATCACCAGTCTCTCACCCTTGGGTACAGTCATCACCACTTCATCCAACTCCCTCCAAAATTTTTCTTTCTCATCCATCGCACACCCAACTTGTGGAGCATATGCACAAACATTCATCATTACACCATCAATTTCCAGCTTCATAAACTTCACTCTATCCAACACTCTTTTCACCTCCAAAACACTCTTAGCATACTGTTCCTTCAGGATAATGCCTACGCCATTTCTCCTCCCATCCACACCATGATAAAACAATTTGAAACCACCTCCGATACACCTAGCCTTGCTTCCCTTCCATTTGGTCTCTTGCACACACAATATACCAACCTTCCTTCGGTCCATCATATCAGCTAGCTCTCTCCCTATACCAGTCATACTGCCAACATTCAAAGTTCCGACCCTCACTATCACAGTCCTAGCCTTTACCTGCCTTCGGGCATGCCTTCCCCCTCTTCTCCTCCTTCGGCCAACAGTAGCCCAATTTCTGCCAGCACCCTGTTGGCCAACAGTACTGGTGGGGGTCGTTGTTAACCCGGGCCTCAACCAATCCGGTATGTATTTCTGTACTGTTGTCTGCATGTATGCTTTGGCATATTTTACGCCGGATGCCCTTCCTGACGCAACCCTCCCCATTTATCCAAGCTTGGGACCGGCACAAAGAAATGCACTGGCTTGTGCATCCCCAGTGGCTGGGTTTCTTGCTTTGGATTTTTACTATGGTGTCTTTCTAAGAACCAAGACCCACTGGCAGTGAGAATACCACTGGTTCTGAAGTATTTGTGTGATCTGCTCTCATCTGGCTTGGGTTATTCATCAGTTAAAGCTCACATCCACTATTTCTGCTTGTTTGCCTTTATTCCCTCCTCTGGCATCCAGGTTTGAGGTAAAACAATTCCTTAAAGATGTCCTGCACATTCGGCCTCCGAGGAAAGCTGTTCTTCCTTCTTGGGAGTTGAATTTTGTTCTCGAGAAGTTGACATTCTCCCCTTTTGAACCTGCTGCTTTCCACCTCCTTCAAACATTGCTCATGGAAAATTGTCTTGCTAATAGCTCTGACTTCAGCTAGAAGGCTATCGGAACTCCAGGCCCTGATGGCTGTTCCCTTCTTTTTGGTCTTTCATAAGGACAGGGAATCCTTGAGAACAAGCCCTTCCTTTATGCCAAAGGTGGTTCATGAGCTATCCCTTAACCAATCTATTCAACCACCAACCTTTTTCCCCTCTCCACAAAATCACAGTGAGAGGATTCTGCACTCCCTTGATGTTTACACTTGATGTTCAGAGACAACTGAGATATTACCTGGATAAGACAAACCCCTCAGAAAACCTGATCAGCTTTTTGTTAATTTTCACCTTAGGGCTCTGGGTCTTCCTGCATCTATGCAGACCATCTCTTTTTGGATCTGTAAAACTATCTCCTTTTGCTACACTCACCATGGAAAGGATCTTGATGCACCTATGAAAGCCCTTTCTACAAGAGCTATGGCTTCATCAGAGGCATTCTTCAAAGGATTGGATAACAGCTCCATCCTGGAAGCAGCCACCTGATCTACTTTTCATACCTTTACCAAACATTATAAGCTGAATGCTATCTCCAGAGCTAGAACCAGTTTTGCCAAAGCCATTTTACATGACTTCATAGAGAATTTCTCTACTCCTTCCTCCTCCCTTCCTGCTTAAGGTCTAGTGTTCTCCCTCTAGTAAAGAATACTGCAGCAAGTGAATAGAAGGACATAGAAAAGTTGTGTAAAATCTTGCCATAACCATCGATGTCCTCCTTTTCACTGTTGCAGTACTCTGTCCCACCTGCCTTCCCCACTGGATTCTTGTCTTTCCTAGATGTATTGACCACTCACATCCTTAGTATGGCTTCCCTCCTTGGGCATTCCATTCTGAGGGTGGAACGTGCATATGTCTGATGTTCTTCGTTTTTCACTGTTGCAGTCATCACCTGTGGGTTATCTCTGCTGTGGTAGCCCTTGGCTGGCCTGAATACCAGAGTCGATGTTTTTCTGCATCAGCTGCTGTCGCTTGTTGACTGATGTCAGGTTGTCAGTGCTATAAAGCAAGGCAGCCGATGCCATTACATCAGTCTTTCTTGCCGTGGAGCCCGTAGCAGAAGCAGTTTGCAAGTGTGCCGGTCGATCGCTACCTGAATTAGAATTTTCAGCTGGAATCGCCTAAAGCTAAGTACCCCATTAGGGATTCTTTTTTCTTGCATTAACTGATGTCAGGAAAAGTTAACAATTGTCTCGCCTGTTTAAAGTAGATCCCACACCGAGACTTCCATTCATACTCCGTCACTTGTTTAGGCCCAGACCACGACATCCCCCATTGCCGGTTCTGTGCCCTCTTCAATGCAAGAACCATTCATCATAGAGCTCTTACTGTAGATGGGTATTTTCATCTTCCATTTTCACATTCCAAAATGGCGTCCATCAGCCAGAAATCCATAGACAGTCTGAAAAAACATAGAGATAAAGATAGAGACCACACAAGGATAAGCCTTCTGACGATGTTACCGGTAAGCAGGTCGTCAGTTCTCCGGAATTCAATGAGGTGCTTTCGCAGCCCCTGATGCCCGATACGATATATATACAGGTCTCTATCGAGACCCTTTGGGAGTCTGGTATGCCGCAGAAGTCCTGTTCGTCTTCCATACCTTTGGTCATCTGTGCGTCGGTTGAGTCTGGAGCCGTGATGCAGGCACCAGCTTCCGAAGAGGCCTCTCTCTCTGCCGATTCTAGACAGAAACCAATGTCCTCTCATCCAACTGCTGCTTCTCTCAGACTGATGGATTCTCTTATGCCTAGAAGCCGGGCCACTCCTAGGAACTCTACCTCTAGTCTCCATCTTACTCCTGCTCCACCTCTCCAAGCACAAATGCTTAAGATGGCGGAGGATCTTATCTCCCTTATCAGGGATAGTCAGGCCACATCTTCTAAAAGGAAAAGACGCCCTTCTACTGAAATACTGTCAGAACAGGATTCTGTGGAATCTGATTATTCAGTTTTTGAAGAGGAACAACAACCTCTTACTGCTTATGAAGACTCAGATGCAGAGGAATCAATTCCTTCTGCCTCCCCACCAGAAGATCTTTCCTTTGGGGAAACCCTTCACACCCTCAGTGAACATTTCCACTGGGAATCTCAAGACTTCCATCAGTCTAAGAAAAGACTAAAAGTTTTTAGACCTGTCCCAGCACAGACCCCTGGCCGTCCCCCCTATTTTAGAAGTGGTGGATGATGTTCTCCATGAATCCAGCTCCCTCCTTCCTGCTCCCACTAAACCTGACAGGCATTACAGAGTGCTGGATTCTCACAAATACTTGTACAGAAATCCTGCTGCAGACCCAGAGGTCATTACATAGGGACCTAAAGGAGCTAAAGTTATTTCTGCAAAGAATCTTATCCCTTCTGACAAGGAATCTAGAGCTCTGGACAGATGAGGTAAAAAAGTATACACTGCTGCAGCCTTAGCTATTAGAGGACTCAGCTGCCAGTTTCATATGTTAAAATATCAACAACACACTTTGAAACTATGAAAACAAAATATTTCCTCCCTTCCTGACTGTGCCATTTCTAAAGAGTTAGCAGATTTACTGCACTCTACTTGTCAAGTGGCCAAACTCTCTTTGCACTGTGGATATGACGCACTAGAAGCCTCAAAGAGGGCTGCAGTGTCAGGATCTGTTTTAGGAGATATGCATGGTTGAAGGAACAACCTCTCTCTGGTCATGTGAAGTCTAAATTAATTGATGCACCCTTGGATAAAGACCACTTGTTTGGAATTAAAGCAGAAGAAGTGCTTAAAAAGATGGAAGACAAAGCAAAATCTATGCAAACAGTAAAAGATTTCTTTAAGGTCCAACCTCCCAGGTTCAGCAGGAATTTCCCCGCTAAGCACTGGTCCTTTCCTGCCCCTAGTAGACAGGGGAAAGGTAAGCCCCACAGGAATAGACCACCCAAGACTTTATCCCAGGGACAGCAGAGAACCAAACAGTGGACCTCCTCCACTCAGGCAGGGAGTTCTAAGCAACCGTTCTATGGCAAAACGTCTCAATGATTCCATTTCCCCACTCTGCCCTCCTTTCACCCACCAAATGTTAGGAGGAAGGCTCTCCCTCTGCAAGGAAAATTGGCTTTTTGTAACCAAAGACCAATGGGCCTTAAAGATCATTTTTCAGAGATACAATTTCTCTTTCAACGAACTCCGAATTCCAAGAAGATACCCAGACTTACCTCCAAATCAATGAGCAAAGGCATTAAAAGAAGTCCAAATTCTCATATCCCAGGGGGCGGTAGAACATGTTCCCATAGAACAAACAAGCAAAGGCTTTTATTCCAGACTATTCCTTGTTCCCAGAAAAGAGGGCACTTGGCACCCCATTCTGTATCTATCCATTCTGAACACCTCCCTGGTAGTCCTCAAATTCAAAATGCTAACTTTGCAGCAGCTGCTGCCTATGCTGACAAAAAATGCCTGGTTAGTGACCCTAGACCTATAGGATGCCTACCTCCACATCCCCATAAGGGAATCCTGCAGGAAATTCCTGCACTTCAGGGCAGGCTTGCAACACTTTCAATTCTCTGCACTACCCTTTGGCTTATCTACTGCACCCAGGGTATACACCAAATGCTTAGCCCCACAGTATACACCAAATGCTTAGCCCCAGCCATAGCATTTTGCAGACAGAAATATTCAGATTTACCCTTATCTGGATGACTGCCTCATTCAGGCAGAGTGCAAAGAAAAGCTGCTCCAGGACCTCCTCTTTGTCAAAATCATCCTAACCTCCTTAGGGTTTACCATCAATGAAAAGAAATCAAGGCAGACTCCCTCCAGGAGAATCATTTTCTTGGGAGCACTGCTGGACACAGCATCTCAAATGGCCTTCCTATCACTAGAAAAGCAGAGCTACCTGCCGCTCTACTTTACTCAGCTGGCTTCCAGAAGTCACGTCACAGTGAGGAAGTTCCTGCAAGATTTGGGGTACATGGCATCTTGCATCCCCCTAATTCCTCTGGCCAGGCTCCACATGAGGAAATGTCAATGGTATCTAAGAATCTCAGCCTCTAGAGACCCCTGTCCCTTTGATCCCCTGTATAAGGGCAGAGTTTCTGTGGTGGGCAAGGGCCTGTGCCAAGAACAAGGGTCTCCCCTTCATCCTCTGCCCTACCGGCCAGACCATCACCACCGACCCTCAGACATGGCTTGGGGTGCTCACCTGGCAGGAAGGTGCATCCAAGGCCTTTAGGATGCCCAGCACCCTCCTTGACTCATCAACCAGAAGGAAATGATGGCAGTACAAAAGGCTCTGATATCCTTCAAATCCCATCTCAGGCCAAGGGTCCTCCTTATCAAAACAAACAACACCACTGTAATGTGGTACATCAACAAACAGGGGGGGACCCAATCTTACCCTCTGTGCAGGCTAGCCATGAACCTCTGGCAGACAGCCTCCTCCATGGGATTGCACCTAATAGCCCAATACCTACCAGGGATCAACAACACCCTGGTAGACCACTTAAGCAGAAACTTGTTGAACCCCCACGAATGGCAGCTTCACAGAAAAATCTTTTTGAAGACACTCAAGAGTGGGGAACTCCAGAGGTGGATCTGTTTGCTTTGCACCTCAACCACTAATTAGAAAAAATTTGTACCAGGGAGTATCACCGCCTAGGGTGGCAGGTGGATGCCTTGACCTTCCACTGGAACTCCCTCTTTGTGTATGTATTCCCTCCTCTGCCCCTTATCCCCAAGGTACTGATAAGATAAGGGAGGAGAGGCCAAAAGCCATCCTTATTTGTCCAGATTGGCCCAGGTAGCATTGGTACCCCTTACTATGCAGCTTGTCATCTCAGCCTCCCAGGCAGCTTCCCCTCATCTCAGACCTCTTGGCTCAGGTGGGGGGGGGGGATGCTGCACCCAGACTTGCAGACTGTCAAAATGACAGCAAGCAAACAAGGGGCCCCTGTTAAGCAAACGGGTCCTAGACATTATCACAGAGGCCAGGAGGCCCAGCACCAGATAATCTTACACAGGAAAATGGAAAAGATTCTGCTCCTGGAACCAGTCCAGAGGGGGCAGTTCCTCACATCCTTCCATCCCTCTTATCCTGGACTGTCTAGCAGAGTTACTAAATTCTGGCCTATCCTTCTCCTATTAAAATCCATGCTTCAGCCATTTCAGCTCTTTTCAATACAGATCCACCCCTGTTTTCACATCCTTTGAGTAAGCAGTGGGGGTTCGAATATCAGACCTCCCAAAAGGCGACCCACACCAGCCTGGGACCTGAATTATGTTTTGGAAAAACTAACCTTACCACTCTTCGAACCTGCTGCTTCAGCAGAACTAAAAATACCTCTACTGGAAGACTGCTTTCCTACTAATATCACCTTAGCCAGAAGGGTTTCAAAACTTCAGGCATTGATGGCCATTGAGCCCTTCATCACTTTCCATGCAGACAGGGTCTCCCTGAGGGCTAACCCCTCTATTATGCCTAAAGTAGTATCTGATGTGACTCTCAACCAGGCCATACATCTACCCAACATCTTCCCTAGCCCTCAAAACATGGGAGAAAGAATTCTGCACTCACTAGATGTGCACAGACAGCTCAGATACAACCTAGACCATACTAAAACCTTCAGGAAAACAGACCAACTGCTGGTCAGCTTTGCCCCAGGGGCAGAGGGAAAAACCCATTTCCAAGCAAGCCATCTCCAAGTGGATATCACTCTGCATCCATTTCTGCTACAGATTTCATTGGAAACCTCCACCTAAGTCTATTCACACCCATTCCACTAGGGCAGCCTCCACTTCCACAGCATTCCTGAGAGGAGTCCCCACCATGGACTTCTTGGAAGCTGCCACCTGGACTTCTGTCCACACCTTTACTAAGCATTACCATCTTCCTCTTTTCTCTAAAGCTAGGGCAGGGTTTGCCAATGCAGTTCTGCAGGGCGTGCTGACCCAGGCCTAGGTCTAGTACTAATCCTACCACTCTTACCCTCAGCTTTGGGAATCCTCCCACAGGTGATGACTGTAACAGTGAAACACAAAGAACATAGTACATTTGTATATACTTGCCATAAATGTAGATGTTCGAGTGTATTCACTGTTGCAGTCCTGGATGTTCATCGTGTTACCCTGCTGCAGTCATCACACTTGGGTTATCTTGCCGTCAGGCGGTCCCGCAGTCGGCCGAATTCCAAAGTCTTGGTCCGGCGTCGGTTGCTGTCGCTTCTTCCCTGACGTCAGTGCGCCAGGGGTATATAAGAGGCATCCGCCGCCATTTTCTTCAGTCTTTCTTGCCGCACAGTGCCCGAAGCAGAAGCAGTTCGCAAGTGCCGGTCGGCCGACACCTGAGATTTTTGATTTGAATTTCAGTCCGAAGTCTTCAATAAAGCTAAGTACCCCGTTGAGGAACATTTTCTTGCCTCAGTCAGATGTCAGGAAAATGTTAACAATTGCATTTCGTGTGGGAAGCAAATACCTCATAAGGACTTCCATTCCTGTTGTATTCCTTGCCTAAGCCCAGACCACGACGTCACAGGTTGTTGGTTTTGTGCTAGGTTTAATAAACGAACTATCAAACGCCGTTTTGATTTCGCACGGCATTACTTTGGTAGGAAATTTAATTATATCATGCCGTCGGAGCAGCCAACGTCCACCATACATAAAAAACACAAGGATAAGGACAGGCAGCCTAGGAACAAGCCAGACTCCGAGGCCTCAGCTGGGCCTGTCGCCGGTACTCCGGTTTTCAGTGAGGCACCTACGCAGCCCCTGACGACCGCAGAACTGGAACCCCAGACAGCTGCAGATTCCCAAGCGGAGCCTACTAGGCCAACACAGCCATCTTCCGACACGGGAGCAGAAGTAGACACTGGTGCAGTGGAAACACCTTCGGTTGCAGAAGGTGTCTTCAGACCAACTACACTCACCATTAAATCTTATGCTAAGCTTAAAACTCCTTTAAAACCTAAGACAACTGTACATCAGTCTACAGTTCAAGGCCCCATGCCTAATAAACAGATGCTTAAGATGGCTGAAGATTTGATTACCCTTTTCAGGGGTTCCCATCCCCCTCCTGATAAAAGACCAAGACAAGAGGAGGATTATGCATCCTCTGACCAGGTTTCACTCTCCTCAGATTCTTCTGAGGAGCAGGATTACTTAGATTCTAAGAAAAGGCTCCGAGAGTTCCTTTTACTACCCCAGCACAGACCTCTGGCTATCCCTCCCGTTTTAGATATTGTGGATGATGTTTACTTGGAGTCTCGTTTAAATCCAGACTCTCTACCTCCTGCTCCAGCCAAACCAGACAGATACTACAGAGTACCTGACTCACACAAATTCCTTTATAAAAGCCCTGTAGCTGACCTAGAAACAATTTACCAGGGTCCTAAGGGAGCTAAAGCTTCTATGGCTAAAAATCATGTGTCCTCTGTAAGGGATTCCAGAGCCCTAGATAGATGGGGAAAGAAAATATACACCGCAGGAACTCTGGCTATGAGAGCAGTAAATTGTCAGTTTCACATGTTGAAATATCAGCAATTCCTAATGTTTCAGTTAAAACAAAAAATAAGCACACATTCAGAACAGTCTGAATTCAAGGAAATGCAGCATCTGTTGCATGCAGCTGAACAGGTGGGCAAACATACTTTACAATGCGGATTTGATTAATTGGAAGCTTCCTGTAGAGCAGCTGTTACTGGCTCTGTCATACGTAGACATGCTTGGTTAAAAGAACAGACCCTTCCTGACTATGTTAAAGCAAAATTATTGGATGCACCTTTACAGCAGGATGTATTATTTGGTGTCAAAGCAGAAGAGGTTTTAAAGAAAATGGAGGATAAGGCAAAGTCTATGCAAACGGTCAAGGATTTTTTGCAGGTACAGCCCCCTCGTTTCAGCAGAAATTGGCCAACAAAAAACTGGTCCTTTCCAGCTTCTGACAGATCACAGAGGGGCAAATACAGACACGCAAGGGGCAGAGGTCAGTCACAGGGCCCTTACAAACCTCGCCAGTGGGGTACTGCTACCCAGAAAGGAGGAGAAGACAGGCCCCAAGCTAGCAGAAGACAAACACAATGACTCTATCCTCAAACTACCAAACAAATCTCTCCTGGCAACTCCCTTGGGAGGAAAACTAGCATTTTTTGCAGACAACTGGCACATCATCACAAAAGACAAATGGGTTTTAAACATTGTCACTCAAGGATACAGATTCCACTTTCATACCTTACCAAGGATCAAAGGAATGCCAAACCTGCCACCAAATCAATGGGCAGAGGCACAAAAACAAATTACAGCTCTCATGGACATGAGAGCCATTCAACAGGTACCTACACAGGAGCAAGGACAAGGATTTTACTCAAGACTCTTCCTAGTCCCAAGAAAGGACAAAGCATGGAGACCCATTCTGGATCTTTCAATTCTGAACACCTATCTGCAAGTACCAAAATTCAAGATGCTAACACTACAGCAGCTTCTTCCCATGCTGGGCAAGAATGCTTGGCTAGTCACTTTGGACCTCAAGGGGGCATTCCTGCATGTCCCTGTCAGACGAAATTGCAGAAGATACCTCCGCTTCATTGCAGGTTCAACGCATTATCAATTCTCTGCACTGCCCTTTGGCTTATCTACTGCGCCCAGGGTCTTCACAAAATGCCTGGCACCAGTAATTGCATACTGCAGACAAAGAGGAATTCAAATATACCCATACCTGGATGACTGCCTTATTCAAGCAGAAAGCAAGGACATTCTTTTAAAGCATCTGGCATTTGTCAAACACCTTCTAAGTTGCCTAGGGTACACAGTAAATGAAAATAAATCAAAACTAGTGCCCTCACAAAACATAATATTCCTGGGTGCCAGCTTGAATGCAACAGCCCAGATGGCTTATCTCATGCCAGACAAGCAACAACAGCTGATTCAATATTTCAAAATAATGGCAACAAAGACCCAACTCCCTGAAAGAAAAATTCTGCAGGCCTTGGGATTCATGGCATCTTGCATACTACTAATACCATTTGCAAAACTGCATGTGAGGAAATTGCAATGGTACCTGAAAAGTGTATGGACTCAGCACAGCCACAGCTTGGAAACAATGATACCACTCATTCCCTGCCTTCAACAGGAGTTTCTATGGTGGGCACAGGCATGTCACCTCAACAAGGGTCAGCCTTTCACCTTACCCACAGCCAGGCAAACTATGACAACAGATGCATCGGACTGTGCCTGGGAGCACACATGGCAGGGCAGTGCATTCAGGGCAAATGGACTACAGATCAGAGGCATCTGTATATCAATCAAAAAGAAATGCTAGCAGTATAGAATGCCCTAACAGCTTTCAAGGACCTTCTACACCCAGGACAGCTAATGATAAAGACGGACAATACCACAGTAATGTGGTACATAACCAAGCAAGGGGGCACACATTCCTACCCTCTATGGGCACACATTCCTACCCTCTATGCAGGCAAGCAATGACCTTGTGGAACATTGCACTGTCTTACCAGGTTCAATTACAAGCACAATTCCTGCCAGGAAAGAAAAACACATTGGCAGACGACCTAAGCAGAAATATCATGGATCCACACAAATGGAAACTAGATCCACAAGTATTTGCAATGATAGCTCAAAAATGGGGACGCCCAGACATAGATCTGTTTGCAAGCCCCCACAACCACCAAATTCAAAAATTTTGCACAAGGACCTTCCATCCACTAGCTTGGAAAGTGGACGCCCTCTCATTCAGTTGGAAAACATTAACAGTGTATGCCTTCCCTCCACTGCCTCTTCTAGCAAAGGTACTGCTGAAAGTCAGATTAGAGAGGCCACAAATGATACTTGTTGCACCAGACTGGCCACACCAGCATTGGTATCCAATTTTAAGGAACATGGCCCACGGCCCACCATGGACCTGCTCACCCAGCGAGACAATCAGATTCTACATAGCCAGCTCAAGACTTTAAACCTGGCTGCATGGCAAATTACCTAAACATTCAGCCAACACCTTTATCCAAAGCTGTTATGGATGTCATTCTGGAGGCCAGGAGGCCCAGCACCAGGAAAACCTATTCAGACAAATGGAAAAGATTTTGCGCTTGGAACCAGGCTAAAGGCCAAAATCCCCTTGATCCAAACATCCCTCAGATTCTACAATATTTAACTGAGATGTTACACAAAGGACTTTCCTTTTCATCTGTTAAGATCCACGCCTCAACAATTTCAGCTCATTACAGCCCGGATCCTCCTTTATTCTCACTTCCACTCCTAAGACAGTACCTCAGAGGGGCTAAGAACTTAAGACCACCAAGTAGAGCTCCAACACCTACTTGGGATCTCAACTTTGTTCTGGAAAAGCTTACACTGCCGCCCTTCGAACCAGCTTTTTCAGCTGATTTAAAATTTCTTTCATGGAAAACTGCCCTACTACACGCAATAACCTCAGCTAGAAGAGTCTCAGAGCTACAGGCACTAATGCCAGTGGAACCTTTCCTCATTTTTCATCAAGACAGAGTCTCTCTATGAACTAACCCTTCCTTTATGCCAAAGGTGGTATCCAGTGTGGCCCTAAACCAAACCATTCACTTGCCCACCTTCTTCCCAAATCCCCAGAACAAAGAAGAAAGACTCCTGCACTCTTTGGACATTCATAGGCAATTACATTACTACTTGGATAAAACTAAGGCTTTCAGAAAAACTAACGAGCTCTTTGTAGCCTATGCTACAGAATCACAAGGAAAAGCTATCTCAAAACAGACCATTTCTAAATGGATAGGGCATTGCATACGTTTCTGCTACACACATCATGGGAAACCAGTACCTGCTAACATTAGGTCCCACTCCACCAGGGCTACAGCTACATCAGCAGCCTTTCTCAGGGGAGTGCCAACCAAGGATATTCTGGAAGCTGCAACGTGGAGTTCAGTGCACACCTTCACCAAACACTATTACTTACCTCTATACACTAAGACTAGAGCTGGTTTTGCCACTGCAGTTTTGCAGGGCCTACTAGCTTCTTCTAACCCTGTTTGACTCCACCTCCCATCCTTAGCTTTGGGATTCAACCCAAGTGTGATGACTGCAGCAGGGTAACACGATGAATATAGTACAGTTTTTTACCTACCATAAATGTAGATGTTAGAGTGTTCACCCTGCTGCAGTCCAGGTTACCCTCCCTCCATCCTCTCTGAACTAGCTGAACTTATCTCTACCACTCTATCCTATACTACCTCTGTGGTGTATTTGCTTGTGCCTAAGGGTTTTGTTTTATTTTTATATAGCTATATGTGTATGTATATGTATATATATATATATATATATATATATATATATATATATATATATTTATTTTTTTTTTTTTTTTTGCCTACCTATTGGGGGCACCTGACATCTGGGGCAAGAAAAACTGAAGAAAATGGTGTTGGATGCCTCTTCTATACCCCTGGTGCACTGACGTCAGGGAAGAAGCGACGGCAACTGACGCTGGACCAAGACTTTGGAATTCGGGCCGACTGCGGGACCGCCTGATGGCAGGATAACCCAAGTGTGATGACTGCAGCAGGGTGAACACTCGAACATCTACATTTATGGTAGGTACAAAACTGTGCTTTTCCCTCCCTCCTTCCCCCTTATATCCTCTTTTCTTAGGGAGACATTAGCTTCTTATGGAGGCTTTTTGCCACCAGGTCACCCTTACTATTTTTCCTGGGGCTCCTGACTGGTTAGGGCAAGAAAAACTGATGCAATGGCGTCAGCTGCCTTGCTTTATAGCACTGATGACCTAACGTCAGTCAACAAGCGACAGCAGCCGACGCAGAAAAACATTGACTCTGGTATTCGAGCTGGCCGAGGGCTACCACAGCAGGGATAACCCACAGGTGATGACTGCAACAGTGAATACACTCAAACATCTACATTTATGGTAAGTGTACACAACTGTACTTTTTATAGCCTATGTCTGACTGCAGGCGACGTCAGACATACCATGTACCCTGTAGTGATAAAAGACTTTTGTATACTGGCCGAAGTCTGGTACCTTCTGGTGGGGGATATCCCTCAAGTAAAGAATAGTGCAGCAGTGAGAGAGAAGGACATCTATGGTTATGGTAATATTTTACACAACTTTTCTTTTTGTCATTATTGGTTCATACATTTTGTTTCATTGCTTACTGCAAAAATATTCAAAAATACTAATTTAAAGCACGTCCTCACAAGTGGTGCTGTATTACACATGGAATATAATTTAATACAATCTGGAAGGTGAATTAAAGAACACAAGCATGTATGCATGTTTCTAAAAATGTGTTCAAGGAGCCTATGGTTTGAAAGCAGTTCAAGGATACACTGGGCAGATGCATTTTCTTTGAATGCGAGTTTCAATGACGTTCCAATGAATGTGAGTTAAAAGGGTAGAGAAGTTTACTGTTTATGCTAAGTCTGTTTTCATTGTGAGACTGTATTGCTTGTTTAGCAAATGGCTATCAGTGTTTCACTATAGCATTGGAAATAAAAGTTTTAAATTGAATCTAAATATCTGTAGTCATTGTAGAAGTAAAGAAGAAAGTAATATGTACACTAACAGGTTTGAACAGTGTTTATGGAAACTGGAGAGAAATAGCCCAATAATGGAAGACTGGAATGGCTGTTGGGTAGTGGGACTGCTGGGGGCAGGGGCAATCCATTACCCTGCCTAGGGCCCCATTTGACCATGATCAGGGTCTGCACATAAAGAATCGTATTTCTGTCTACATTATTTATTTCATTAATATTCTCAAAACCATTTTTTCCCACAACTTTCTCCAGAGCTTCATCCCTCTTTTTTACATTTCATAGAATATGCTGTGTGGTCTCTTCCTCCCCACAAAATAGACACACTCTCATCTTTCTTTATATCAAGCATATTCCTCTTTACTAGTAACTTGTTTATTATCAGTCTCCTTAGGAAATCCTGATACTGTTCTATATTGGTACACCACTTTTCCTTACTTTAATGGCTTTTTCTACTACTTCTGGTAAATTTCCCAGTGGATTTACATAATAATTTTTTACCACATTATTATACCACATCCTTCTATCTTTCTCTATATCGACTTTTTATTTTCCATGTTAGTATTTTTTCTTAATAATTTTAATTTCTAAATTTACATATTCTTTTTCTCTTATTCTCATCATCTCCCAGAACTTTTTGTACTTGTATTTAAACATTCTTAGTTACTTTGTCATTCTCTTCCTTTACCCCCTTTAAGTTTAAAGCAGCAGATTGAACAACTGGATTTAGTAACCCCAATCCCCTTTCATCTTCACACACCTCTTTCCACTGGGTTTAATCTTGAACTCTATAAGAAAGAAAATACCAATTGCACAATCTCCTTTTCATATTTTTCTGGGATCGTACAAATGTTTGACATATGTGCAATTTTCTCATTACTACAGTATTCACCAGATAAACATTTTCCCTGAACATTAATCTTTGTCCTCCACAGAAGACATATTTATTTTCTTTTATCAGACCCTTCCATTGCTTCATAACAACTACATATTTTCCCAAATTTTAACCCTAGCAAAGACACTTCATTCATTGAAGTATAGACCCCCCCAATGTTCACGACATCACCCAAACCCTTACTTTTATCTTTATTCAAGGTCATTCCCATTTCCTTTAAACATCCAAACAACCAACACTTCCCTCATCTTTATTTTGTTCTTAGCAACTACAGCTATGTCATCTGCATATGTCAAACTTACTGGGATCACCACCTCCTTTTTATATCACATATCTAGCATCTTTCATTTTATAAGCTATTTCACTCACCATCTCATTCATTACCAGTGCAAACCGCATTCCACTCATGGGACATCCTTGTCTTATACCACACTTCATGCATATTTCTTTACTTAGCCTCCGATTCACTAACACTCTCGCTCAATTATTTTTATATGCTGAAATACACATACTCTTAAATCTGTTGCCTATTCAGTACTTTTCCATAGCATCCCACAAAGCATCATGTCTTACTGTATCACATGCCTTGCTAAGATCACCTACCATAAGGTTCATATCCTCATTTCATTATTCATAATTTCTTTCACAATGAACTCTTGACATTCCTTCTCTTTTATGCCATATATACATTCTTCCATGATATGCGTCCTCCTTTCTTCCATTCTCTTGTGTATTATTCTCATAAAAAATTATAATCTGTGTTATTTAGTTTAATGGATCTCCAATTTTTATTTTATCTTTTTCATCTTTCTTCTATTTTAGTTTTACTATTCTATTTAACTCTTTATAAAAAAAAACCCTACATTTGATAATTCATTCAGTACATTTACAAAATAATCACTTTGCCAATCCATTACTTCCTTGTAACATTCCATACCCTGTACCATCTGGGCACGAAACTGAATCATTTACTTTCCTCAATTACTTCATCCAATTCACTAGTAGTAATTTATTTTTCAAACTCTTCCTTAACTCTTTCTAGATTTTTTTTTACTTTCCATTTTCTCTTATTTTCTTTCTTTTTACTCTTTTTAACTCCTTTATTGAACTACAACTTAAGAGATAAGAAAACATGACTTTATGTAAAAGAAAACGAACCATATTAACGTTCCCAGTCACGTACATTGTGCATCATATATGCTCTTTTGTATAACTATCCTCACTCCAACATTACTTAAATTGCTCACTTAGTACTTCCTTTAACCCTCTTCCTCCAGAATACCTCTCAACTGTACAGATTTTCACAGAATGTCCAAATGAACGACCAGGGCAGGGCTAGCCACCCGGTGGTGTAAACCTTGGCTCAAGGTGACTGTCATTGTTGAAGTGACACCCCAATCCCGTGTGCAAAAATGGGAAAAAGGGTTAGAGGATGGAGATTTTTGCCTCATATTTTTGGTCTGTTCCTCATAACATTTGTGGTTTTCTGGACTTCTGTGGCAAATCAGTGAGGACTGAATTCACTAAATAATGACAAGCACTTGATTTTCAGATTTCATAGCCTTCAGAAAATGTATGCTAACACAAGAACTTTTATTCTAGCAACTTTCTAAGTGTTTATAAGAGCAATATTTAAAATTTGTCCCAATTTTTGAGGCTTTGTCCCCCATTTGTTTGGCTTTGTGCTGATTTGTTGTGCTAAGAGGTTGAGAGCTATGCTGCAGATTGTTATTATGCATATATTGCCCCCCATAATTGCCATTTATTTGTATTTAATTCACTCCAACCCTTTTCTAAAGATCATATGTTGCAATGGTCCATACTTCAAATACAGTTGATTTAGACTTCGATTTACATTTTCTAGTAATTGCTGTTTGGCAGCTACCAGAATTAAACTTAACAAGGCCTTACTATGATCAAGCAATTCAAACCCTGTGTTCCAACTCAAAAGAATAATTTCTTTAGTTGCACCCATTTGCTCACCCAATATTTTTGCCAAAGTACTCTGAAAGGAATTTTTTGAAGTCTGCCAACTCATTATACTCCTACAATGTATATTTCCAGTTATCTGTTTCTTCCCCAGCACACCTCCGACATTTGCCATCTACCTGAGGAAAAATTATTTGGAGTCTATTTGAAGTATAAAAATACCTACACAAACACTTCCAAGTAAAAATCCTAAATCTTCTAAACTTTGTTGCATACTTGGGAGCCATATATATGTCCTCCCATTGTTCCCTTGTAAATTACTTATCCAGTCTCTCCTCCCAATCTTTTCTAACCTCCTCTGATTAATTCTTATAGTTACCATGCAATAGTATAAATGCCATACTAATTATCCATATTTTAACAGCAGTTTCTGTACTAGCTTCAGCTAAAAACTCTACCAGAGCAGGTGTTTCACTTAGGATCCCCCATCCCTTTCTTTTTCGCTGTACTCTATCAATCCCGGGTAGGGAAAGCAGTCTCAGGAATTATCTGGCCAAAGCTTGAGCCAGAGGAGAAAAGTTAAGAAATATTCTCATTGAGTTTCCAGTTTGTCTTTTTTTTTTTCTAGCATCTTTATTGAATTATAACTTAAGACACAGACAGGCGTACATGAATACAGAAAACAAACCATATTAACATGTTTCTAGTTACATACATTATATATCATGCATGTTCTTTTTTATAACTATCATTAGTCCAACATAGGTTCATAGGTTCATAGGTTCATACTAGGCTATCTGCCCGAGGGCATTTACAAGCCTAGCCCATCGTTTTGTGCCTTACGCCACCCCTTTAGTATGGGGAACTATACCCATTATTTTGCTGTGCCTCTGTCGAGCAGTGACACTGAGGTTATCCCTGGGGTATATCTGTGATCTCCCATCCATTGGTCAAGATTTCTCTTGAACAAGGCCAGCGAGGTGCTCTGCCTCACATGTATCGGGATTTTGTTCCACAGCATAGGGAGTCTTTGGGTGATGAATCTATCCCTCCAGCACGTCCTATTAATAGCCGTGTCAAGGTTTAAGTCTCCCGCCCTTGTGGCTCTGATTGATCTAGATTTTTTGAGGTGAAGCATATTCATCAAATCTGGGTTTGACATGGCCTTGTATGTTAGGCAAAGGTCACCTCTGAGCAAGCGTGGCGACTGAATAGAGCTGGAGTTCTTTCAGTCGGGCAGCATAGGACAGATTTTGAGATCCTTTATCCCTTTGGTGAGGAACTTTGTGGCCTCTCCAGCTGCTGCAAGTGTCGGGTCAGATACATTCGAATGGGGCATTGTACTCAATCATTGGTCTGATGAGTGATGAGTAAAGGAGACTATGACCTCCCTTGATCTAGATGAGAATCCCTTCATGATAAGGTGGGCAATGTAGAAGGTCTTCCTAACTACTTTAGCTACATGGGTGTCGAATGACAGACTACTATCAACCTGGGTCCCCAGGTCCCTGATAACTTCTTCTGTGCTCAGTGGATTGCCACCTATTTGGTAGCTAGGGGTAACCTTGTTTTTCCGAAGGGTATGACTATGCATTTTTGGCATTTAACTTTAGGCCGTGGCTCTGGCACCAGTTATCCGTTCTGTGAGACCCTTCTGAAGGATATCTGTATCAGATGTGTTTTCTACTATGGCCCAGTTTGCAGTCATCTGCAAACTTTGTCAGCCATAACCCTCCTGTGTTTGCTTGTACTGAAAAGTAGATGCCAAACAAGAGTGGGCCCAGGACTGAGCCCTGTGGGACACCACTTGTGACAGGCTTTGAGTCTGACATGGCGCCAGCAACTCTGACCCTGTGGGTTCTGTCACTCAGCCAGTTTGCAACCCATCTTGTGATGTATGGGTTGACATTTAAGCTGATGAGTTTTTCAATGATACCCGAGTGGGGTATTGTATCGAAGGCCTTAGCCAGATCGAGGTAGGCTGTATGGACTGCCTTTCCCTCATCAATGGCTTTGGTGACTGTTTCGAAAAAGTCAACCAAGTTTAAAAGGCATGATCTGCCTTTGACAAAGCCAAACTGGGTTGGATCCAAAGTCTGCAAATTCCCTATGTCTTTATTTATGAGGTCCAACATTACATACATTGCTCAGTTTCTGCCTTCCCTTAAACCTCTCTCCTCCTTCTGAACATTATTCTGCATGAATTGTTCCCACAATTTCCATTTATTTCTATCTAATTTGTGCTCCCCCTTTTCTAAAGATCTCACAGGTTTTTTTATCTCTGTTATAATATTCAACACTTAAAATACAGTTGGTTTAGACTTTGTTTTTCTTTTTCTAGTAATTGTTTTTTGGCAGGGATCAGAATTAAACTTAACAAGGCCTTATTATGTCTAGGCAATTCAAATCCTGCATCCCAGCTCAAAAGAATAATTTCTTTAGTTACCCCTAAGGGTCAAGTGGGATAAATTGATCCTTCTAACAGTTAAAGGTGGTTTAGGATTACCTGATTTGAAGGAATATATTAAAACTACACAGTTAAGGTTCACACACACACACACACACATATATATATATATATATATATATATATATATATATATATATATATAAAAACACAGATAGAAAACTATAATTCAAAGTGAGAGGGGGGTGATGATGGTGAAATGGGAGGGATTTGAGAAATAAGGAGAGAGGATGATTTTGGAGAAGATCCTTAAGGAGAATGACAACAGCCATGCAGAATATTATTCATAAAGTAACAGGATTCTAATAATTAAGCCAACACAAGAATGTTAAAGACATTTTGCTAATAGGAATGATTTCAATTATGAGTACAGAAAATAGGCAAAAGGAGGCTGGAATTTATTGGAGAAAACTGGCAAAGGAACAAACAGAGGGAAAGGTAATAGAATGGGAAGAGGCCAAGAAGACATGTGGAATTTGGACTGCAGGCTAGACACTGCCATTCCTATCAGGAATTGATACTGGAGTATAGGCAAAGAGAGGGGATAGGGTAATCCTAAGTGAAAGACCAGCAGTGGTAGAGTGTTTAGTTGAATCTAGAATATAAGTTGCTGTTAAAAAAGGATAATTCGTAGGACATATAAAATATTACATGATTTCTATAGGAATCAGTTGGAGGAGGTTAGAAAGACTGGGAGAGAGAGCGAGACTGAATAAGCAATTCACAAGGAAACAATGGAAGGACATATGTATGGCTCCCAAGTATGCAGCAAAGCCTGCAAGATTTAGAATGTTTGCCTGAAGTGTTTGCATATGTATTTTTTACACCCCAAGTAGACTCCAAAGAATTTTTCCTCAGATGGCAAATGTTAGAGATGTGATGGGGAAAGAAAGAAAAAGTGAACTGGGAACATATGTTTTTGGAATTTAATGAGCTGGCAGACTTCAGAAATTCCCTACAGAGTACTCTGTTGGAAATATTGGGTGAGCAAATGGATGTAACTAAGTAAATGATTTTTTGAGATGGGATACAGGATCTGAATTGCTTAGACATAGAAAGGTCTTGCTAAGTTTAATTCTTGTGGCTGCCAAAAAACAATTACTAGTAGATGGAAATTAAAGTCTAAACCAAATATATTTGAAGTATTGAGTATTGTAACATAGATAAAAGCACTTGAGGTAGGGGCTTTAGAAAAGGGTACAAAATTATTTTCTAATAATTCAACCATTGAGTATACACTACTGTATTCCTAGAAGATCTAGATTTAATTGTCATTGATTCTAACTTGGATACCTCCAAGAGAAGATCTTTAAAATTTTGAAAGGAAGGAATTTGCGATGACTTCCATTTCCTAGTAATTTCTTTCCTGGCTATGGACAGCACAGACCAAAGGAGCGAATATTTACTAGATTTAACACTTGTTGGGATTGTGGAATTAAATAAAACTAATGATTTAGTAAGGTGAAAATTATCAGTAAAAATTGGTTGGAAGAAATTATTAATATCTTCCCAGAATTTTTTCAAATATAAACAATCCTAAATATGTGTGACCAATCAGCATTCTGAACCTTCATACATCTCCAACAGAGAATATTTTCCTTGTACATCTTATTTATGTTATATGGAGTAATGAAAGATCTGCTTAAAAATCTCTAGGCAAAGATTCTCCATTTAAGTGATGATGCAGTTCTACCTGCTGATTGAAGAAAATTCAGTTTATCCTTATCCGAAGGGTTATTATTATTAATATTGGAGAAGTATTTCCAATAATTATCAGGAAATATATCAAGATCAGATTTGATAATTTTATATATAAATTTGAAAGGCTACTTTTAATTGTTATTCTGTTGAGTAATAGCAATGAAATAATGAATACGTTTGGGGAATTACATTTTTAACCGAAGAAGGTATTATATCAAGTCTATTTTTAATATAATTTCTGACTTCTTGTAAGTCGAACCTTAATGATGAATCTAGATCATTCTCTGTCAGTAAAGTACCAATAAATTGCAATTCACTATTCTTAAACATTTGATGCCAATAGATTTTGTTCAAATATTGACATTTTATGAAAATTTGTAGAGAAAATAACCCCTTGCGTGTATGCTATAGGAAAAATAAGGAATAAACAAGCATCATATGATTGAGACCTAAGAATGAAAATTTTAAAGGATTTTAAAATTAATATTGACATTGTTTGATATAAAGCTTAGGCTAGGGCAAAGTGCAAAATATTCCTTTAGCTTCCATATGAATATGTTGTTTACTAGATTTAACTTAAGAAGATCATTATTATTATTTAAATGTTGTGATGAAGATAAAACCTTTCCATTTTGCTGAGCAATTACTTGTCTATAAGGTACAAAATAGTCTTAACAACTGAAGAAATAGAGTATATTTCTAAGTTTGGAAATGCAATACCTCTATTATTCCAGCTATACATATATGATAAAGATATCCTAGGTTTATGTCCATATAACTGAGTGCCAAAGAATTTTTTTAATCATAGTGCTAAACTTTCTGATTATTGTATAAGGCGGAGGGATGGAGATAGACTGAACTATATATAAGATTTTTGGAAGAAGCATCATTTTTATAATAGTTTCTCTTCTATTGAGAATTTTATTTTAGACCATTTCTGTATTGGTCTGTCTATTTCTATTAATCAATTTTCAAAATTAAATTTTAGTATTTCTTTTATGTTGCTAGCTATTATTATCCCTAAATATCTTATGTGTTGGGATTGGGGTATACATCTTTCATATTCATTTTGAATATTGTACTTTTTTGGGGGCCAGTTAGAAGGATTGTGTTTTGTTATGGTTACATTTAAGAATTTTTCTGAAAGTAGTCTATATCATCAAATAATTCCTGAATTGTTGGGTTTACACCTCCCAAAGTAATCAGAATGTCATCTACAAACAATTGAATCTTTGAAGATTGATTAAAACTTGTATCGAAACCTTTAATATTGCTATCTCCTCTAATCAGATTCCCCTAAGGTTCCATAACTAAAGTAAATAAAAGAGGGGATAAAGGACAGCCTTGTTTGGTCCCTTTAGTTATAGGTATGGACTGAGATATATTTTGATATAAGCTTTAGAGCCTGTATATAACTGGGTGGTACGATTTATAAAATTATTTGAAAACTTAAGTTCCTGTAAGAGAGTGAAAAAATAATCCCAATTGTGTCAAAAGCACAATTTAAGTCTAAACTAACTATAGTTAAATTATTTTTTAAGTTTTTAGTTGATTCAATTAAGGTTATTATTCTTTTAATATTATCAAAAGTTCTTTTCATTATGAAACCTGTTTGGTCTTCTACTAAGTTGGGAAGAACATTTTTAAGCCTTTTTGCATATATGGACATAAACATTTTATAATCCGTGTTTAATAACTATATTGGACTATATGAATTACATTTAGTAGGGTCTTTTTCAGACTTTAAAATGGGACAGATAAATGTATATTTCCAGGATGGAGGGATAGAATTATTATTTTGTATTGTGTTAAACACTGAACGTAACAATGTTAGAGCTTCCTTCGGTAAAAGTTTGTATATTTCTGGAATAATACCATCATTACCGGGTGCTTTGTTTTGTTTGAGTGTTTTAATTTGTTCTTGAATATACTTTAAAGTGATTTGACTATCAAATACATTGGTTTGTTCTTCTGTTAATTTCTTTTTAATGTTTTTATTAATAAAAGCTTGAATATCTTTATTTGGATTTATTAATGCAATAGTTTGGTTCAGCTTAAGGAAATATTCTATTCTCTAAATTCATTTAATATGTTATGTAAGTCAGATACTTTTTTTTCTTATGAGATGAATATATTTCTTTAATGTGATTAAATTTGTTTAATCTTTTTACTTTATTGGCTAAGATATTCAAAGATCTGGGATTTATTGAAAAATTAATAAATTTAAAAATTTCAAGACTGATCGTAGTTTTATGGTTTAAAATTTCAAGATATTTCTTGTTTAGGGTCTTTCTTTCCTCCAATTTGGATTTGTCTAGCTGTTTTTTTTGATAAATCAAGATTCAAGGTATCAAGTTTAGATTGTATCTCTTTTAAATCTTTGTCCTATAAAAGTATTTTTATAGCAGTTATTCTGCCATTCAAATATGCCTTCATGGCATCCCAGATGAAAATTTCAGATGTAATATTATTGGCGTTAAATTCAAAAAAAATTATGAACTTCCTCTAATATAAAGTTGTTAAAATCCTTTAATTTAGTGATATATGCTGGTATCCGTTTTTATCTGAACATTGTAACGAGTATAGCTATGTGTATCAAAGGTTATATTGTTATAGTCTGAAATGGGACAAGTAATAACTTTCACATTACTTAGAGAATCGGTTAAACCATTGGAAATAAAGAGTCTCTATATTCTTGAGAATGAGTTATGTCTGTGTGAAAAGAAAGTATAACCTAATGATTTTGTGTCCACATAATTATCAATGTCCTTCAATAAAAATTAATTTGTAAATTCTTTTAGGAGTTTGGCAGAACTGGAAACTTTTCTGTTACCTTTAAAAGAAGAGTCTGAACTATCAAAAATGCAGTTGAAGTCCCCAGCTAATATAATTTTACCTTTAGAGAATTGAATAATATGATCTGTATGTTGCTGAGCTGAGCTTTGACCAAAGGCAGGAATCCAGTGCATGTTAATTAGAGTGAAGATTAAGTTATTAAACTATATTACAATAGACACTATCATACCTTTATTATCTTTGTATGAGTCTATAATTTTATGTTGTGGTAATTTGTTATTCCAAAGTATTGCAACACATCTCTTTTTTTGAGAGTGTTGAGAGCTATGGAGTATTGAGAGGGATTTAGATTCCAACTTGGAAACATCACCCTCTAACAAATGAGTTTCTTTCAGAAAGACTAATTGTAAGTTATTTAACTAGAGATATTTATTTAAAGATCTTCTCTTGTTAGGGTTATTCAAACCATTTATGTTAAGCGAAATATAATGCAAAAAAATTCATATTGTATGAGTATTGAAGAGAAGTATATACTGATAGGAGCTTTCTGTAAACTTAGAGCTATGAGGTAAAACTAGCAAAATGTTGGAAATACAGCAATATATACAGTATGAAACAAAGATAAGAAGATATAAAATTGAAATGACATGAATATATAAATTTATATACTTGTTTTAGTAAACATCAAAAAGAAAACTAACAAAAAGTAGTAACAGTGTTTTATAACATTAAATCCCTCAAAAGAGGTTGACGTAATGGTTAAGGTGTTTAGCTTATGAACACAAGGTGCAGGGTTTGATTCTCACATGGGGTAATTGGCTACGCTTAAAATGGCCCACAAGGGCAGTTAGCCTAGTACTAATCTGTGAACTAATCTATGAACCTATGAACCTCACCTGGAGTTATAAACTCCTAGGAGTTTATAAACTCCTAATTTGAGTGACATTAATCACCCAACTTGACTAACCTACTAGCAGCACTTTTCTGTCATACTCCACCTAAGTATGAACTAGTTCATAATTAAAAACATGGCTTGTGGACAGTACTGTCTATGTTATGCAAGGGAAGAAGTTATCAAATAATCTATGCTTAATTAACATGAAGACAAGATAGCTTAAATTGAGTTTTAGCAAAAAAAATAACATGGTGTAAGGTAACAAAATCTAATATTATAAATTAGTAGTACTATAAGAATGAGAAATTGCAATGATTGCAATAAAGATTTCTATAACTAAAGTTATCAAAAAAAATGTTAGAGTTAATACATAGTTATGTACTGTGTTAAGTGGCGATATAATTAGGAATTTAAAATTAAATTATTTAATTTTAAAACTGTAGAGTTATGTTATTACCAAAATAATAAATCTATATTCGATCAACTTACTACAAGAAAACTTCATATTATATAGGAAGTAGTATAACAAAGTTATTTTGAAACAAGAGTGTAAGTGCGTAAATGTATATATCCATATTTCCTTTAAATAATTAAATTATTCTATTATAAACAAGAGATATAATAAACCACTCATTTGTAAGATATAACATGAATTCAACAGAGGATATATCCTATAAAGGCAAACCAAAATCTATTTAACGTAATTTAAAAAAAAATATTTGACTATAAGTATAGAAAGAGTAAAATAATTACTGTTTTACAAGCTTTTAACCAAAGATATATCCTCCTTAAATGTACAGTAGGAAAGAACCAAATCTATTTATTAAGCTTTCATAAGTATTAAAATACAGATAACAAAGTAGCACTATATTAAATGCTAAAAAAATAAATAAATGTGCAGTGCTACTTTATACCCTGTAATAAGACTGCAGCAAGTTTGCTTTAAATTAAATAATAATGATTGATGCATGACATAATGAGACCTTTCTCTTTTGATTTCTACTGAGGAGAAAAAGAAAGCCTCTCAGCTCAGAAGGAGAATCCCAAACAACAACTTTAAAACATATATAAACAGAGTTGTCACCCTATCATATGCCCAGAGAGGGACATTCTTAGTACAGATGTCTGATTATGCTAGGTGAAACATATCTATGATCAGTACAAAGGACAGAAGTTTACTTTTTTTTCCCTAAATAACATCTTAGTCTTGTAACATTTTAGTTGCTAATTCTGTTTCATATAACATATACAAGTCTCAGATACAGAATAACTATTTTATGCATTTTCTAAACAAAATATAGGCAATAATCTTATCCCAAAATCTCAGTGCACTTGTCATTCATCCAAAGATTTATAGGACACAGCTACCCAAAAGGAGACTGTCTTTCGCAAAGTGGAACATGTGGCAACCCTGTGTATAATCATTCTATTAGAGAAAAGATTCTTGTTGCTTCAAAATTGCAAGAATACAACCTCTCACTACTTACTAATTAAATAAATATATCAAATACTTTTTATATTATAATAAAGGAAGCTTGCATATATCAAAGATTTAGTTGCTTATTTAGAAATGTTTTTGCCTTATTTAAACTGCAAGAACTGATTAAAATATGTTGCATGGTTTGAACAAAGCAGGGAAGGATAAAAAGAAACCGTTACTTCCTTTTAACAACAGCCGTCAGGCTGAAGATGACGTCAAACGGCTCATCAGAGAAGCTCAGCTGTGCGTATGGTCTTGTGTTCAGGCTGCAGGAAGCGCGAGCACCGTCCAAATCTTCGGCTGCAGGAAGCGTGAGCAGCCTCCAAATCTTCGGCGGGAAGCAACAGTTATTTGAGACAACATCTGAAGGTAGCATGAGTCTCAAGAGGTTCATGGGATACTCCAGCAACCCTTAATCTCCTCACTGTGAAAAAGCAGCCGAGACGGGCGAAAAAAGAAAAAAAAAAAAAAAAAAAGGGAGCTACAACTACCGTGCTCCAGTATTGGGGGAGCTACAACTACCGTGCTCCAACATTAAATCAAGCCCACAACCACCAACGAACAGGGCTTAAGCAAACAATGGAAGCACCACAATAAAAGCACCAAACAAAGCCACCAAGCCCAAACCAACAAAAAAAAGACATTATAACTGCAAAGGTATGTGAAAACAGTCACCCAAAACATAATCAAACACAGGCATTCAACAGCCCCCACACAGAAACAAGCAATGACTCAAGAAACAGAACTGCAAATCAATGCCAAGAATTAACAGCCAGATAACTTTTTCTAAATACCAACAACTACTCAAAAAACATATACCAAAGCTAATCATAGGTTGTGAATAGAGAGGACAAATGAAACATACCATTAAAACTTTAACATATGTATCAGATTAATGAAATAAGGGAAGGGACTGTTATCAGAACACCTACCATAGAGTCCCAGTAATATGCAGCTAATTAGTATCAGTAAACAAAAGCAAATTAAGTAATGCACTCTATATGTTCAAGGGCATAAGTAAGCAGGGGACAATAAGCGAATATGTTTCTCTTAATAAACAGAGTATATTTTAAACAAAGCTAAATATGTACTATAAATATGCAAGAAATAACTGTAACACAAAGAACTAAAGGTTATTAATAGAGATAAATGATAAAGCAAAAAACTAAAGGCAATTATGAAAATGTAATAAACTATTCAGTAAGAAACATAAGTCAAAAACACAATATAATAAAGAATACATCACTCACCTGTTGAACCGTTTTCATTTGCCCAGACCATTGGGTCACAAGGAAAAATTCCTATGCAAGGAAAAAGAAAAAGACCATGAAGTAACATTTTTTAATTTTCTTCTTGTGGTCAGCAGTTTTCCAGGTTCCATTTTCAGCAATTCTTTTGAGACTAGTACTAGCCCAGTCCACGTCATCTATTTTACCCCAAATTTGTTAGATTTGATACTTAAGAGCTGTATCCATTTCTTCAAAAATCTTAGGACCATCTGGAAGGAAGATTCTCAGACTTGCAGGGAAAAGCAGGTGAGATTTTATTTGTGCTTTTTTTTAGTTCTTTGAGTAAAGGTAGGAATTGTTTCCTTTTGGTTATGGCAGGTGTAGAATAGTCATTGTCAAAACGGATGGTGTTATCTTTGTATGTAATAGGTGACTTAGACCAAGCAGTCTTCAATATTATTTCTTTACTATGGGATGGTAAACATTTGACTATGACAGATTTTGTGGAATTACTTCTGACAGATTTGGATGCAGATAAAGACATGTGAGCTCTTTGTATACCAAAAGATAGTGCTTCATGAAGCTGTAAAATATCTGGTAGCCATGAGGTTAAAATTTCTCCAAGTTGTTTTCTTCTGGGTTGTCTGGAAGCCCAAAGATCCTTGTGTCATTTTTTTGAGATATGTTCTCAAGATAATCTATTATTTTTCACAGAAGGAATTCTAAATTGTGTTCATTTTGTTGTATTCTGCTGTCCATGTCATTTAAAGACGTTTCAGTACCTGTAATTTGTTTCTTTTGCTGCTTAAGGTCTTGATGTAAAGTCTCCATTTGTTGAAGTATTTTCTTTAAAAACATCAATCTTCACATCCATTCTGTCAATTTTTGTGGATAATTCCTGAATAGTAATAAAAAAAAAATAAGTAGTTAAAAGAGTTTGAAACTCTTTTTTTATTGCTGAGTCCTGGTGAGAGGATTTTGTAAAGCTGATGTTGAATCCAGATCTCAGAAAATTGTCTATTATTTTTTGACAGGAAATGTTAAAAAAACTTAAAAAATAATTTAATACTAACTTAGTAAAATAAACTAAATATATAAAAAATGTATTTAAGTACGTTTTAAATAAAAATTCCTGTCATAAGAAATGATAAGGCAGAGCTGAAAGAAAGTGCTGCTACTCAAGGCACATCCTTGGCCACACCCGTCCCTTACACTTAGAATTCTTAATTATCAGACTTGTATCTGGAAGTTTGTGTTTTTTGTGAAAACAGTTTGGAAAAAAATAACTTCCACACTTCCTCCTGATAGTCCCTATATGAATTGTATTGTTTCTAACATTTCTCAAGTATCTGTAAGTGCTTAAGGAGTGTGTATGATTCTGTAGATTCTTACTGGTTACTGCTACTGCTACAATTTTGAGAAGGTAAGACTGGGTACTTAATCTAAAGCTTTCTGATGTGATGAAGTTTGAAACTTTGAATTCAGATTTGGATGAAGGTTTATTTGTCTCATGTGCTACTCTGGTCCTCAAACAAATTGATGAGAGAGGGAAATAATTCTGGGAGTTTGCAAAGTTTTCCAGGCCCTCCCTTACAAATCGCCCAGAACCTCTTTTATGTCTAACAAGGAATTCCTGCCTTCTGAAGCCAAATAGGGAGCCAAAAAAAGATGGAAGGAGGGCACCAACAAGAAACAAGCCTCTTTTCCTTAAAAGAGACAGTCTGCAACTTCAGAATGACTATACCAGCATTTTCCCCCAACCCTTCCCCTCCTGTCCCTGTCTCGCAAACTCTGTAGCTGGCTGTGTACATTCCCCTTTGGTAGTAGATTGTTGCTGTTAAGGTGGGTACAATTGGCAGTGGAATAGAAAATGCCTCATTTCAGGGTGGTTTCTCCCCAAAGTCCCCAATCATTTGAACCAAACAGATTTTTTTCAACAGGTTCTTCAGCACTTACTCACCCTAGGAGTCATGGAACAGGTGCCATTAAATCAAAAGGGCAAAGGCTTCTATTCCAGAATGCTTATGGTACCAAAGAAAGAGTCTTCTTAGTGACCAGTTCTAAATCTTTCATTTCTAAACCTGTATGTGAAAGAAACAAAATGTCAGGATGTTGACCCTTTAGAATCTGTTCAGGATGTTGACCCTTTAGAATCTGTTACCCAGGAAAGTTTTATTGTAGCATTAGACCTGAAAGATGGATATCATCACATTTCAATAGTAAAAGGTTTCAGGACATTTCTCTTTTTTGTCATCATCCCATTATTAGTTCTCTGCATTAACCATTAGGTTTTCTTCAGCTCCAAGGGTGTCTACAAAATGTCTAGACCCAGTCATAGCTCAGTGCAACAATTTACTCATCGTTACTGAGTCTTTCCCCAGATGTCAAGAGCCGTCTTTCCCCAGATGTCAAGAGCCATTACAATTGGTTTCCTTTCTGATGAATTTTGTTTTTCAGGTAAATGTTCAAAAATTCTCCTTGACTTTATCACACAGGATTGTCTTTCTAGGATGATTTATAGATATGCTTCGGCAAAAGGTCTTCTTGACATAGTAGAATGTGGAATTTTATCTGAACTGTCCCGAGCTTTTTAAATCATTAGCAGACTTCAACCAGAGAGTATCTCAGGATCCTGGGGTTCATGGCATCTATGATTCTCATGATTCCTCTTGCCAGGTTACAACTGAGAAATATTCAGTGGTTGCTAAAAAGCACATAAACCCAGCACTGGCATTATCTGGAATCTCAGATTCAAATCTTGGACTTTGTAAAAAAGGAACTGCACTGGTGGAGACTACAGATAAAAGCAAATTCTGGTCTCCCCTTTTCTCCCTTGCCACCAAGCCAGTCTGTAACTACAGATTCCTCAGATTTTGTTTGGGGGCAGTTTCAATAGGGGTAAAGATGCATGGCCTGTGGAGCTACTCAGACAGACCAATGCACATTAATGTCAAAGAGATGTTAACTGTGATGCATGGTTTAAAATCTCCGTCATCTGTGGTGAGGTGATAATGTTGTACATAAGCAAGCGGTGGGGGCGCTACCAGGTCCATACCCTCAATGCAGGCTGGCTATGATGGCTTTGGAGGTAGCTCTTCAACACTCCAAGCATCTTGATTGTGTCAGAGCAAAACATAGTGGAAGACTAACTGAACAGGACCAAGACACACTCTCATGAATGGAAACTGGATTACAACGTTTTCTTCAGGATTCCTTTCAAGCTGGTCTGGAAAATAGATGCATTTTCATTCCCATTTTAGGAATTTGTTTTTATGCATTCCCACCTTTTCCACTGATATTCAATGTAATTCTGCAGATTCAGAAGGACTCTCTGAATAGTACTTGGCCCTGGCAACATTAATTCTTCCTTCTTATGGAATTAGCCAAGGTAAGTTTTATTACAAGCTTCCTCACAAACTGGACCTACACATGCAAGACAGGGGGAGTCTGGTACGCCCCAGTCTCAAACATCTTCTAATAACTGCCTGGATGATTCAGTTCTAATTCCTTTTAGGCACCTCTTTTTGGAGGGTATGCATTAGGTACTAAAGAAGGCAAGAAAACCTGCTATTAGAAAAATTTGTATTGGCAAGTAGAAGGGATTTTGTAATTGGTGACTAGCCAATAACCATGGCTGTATCATGGATTTTGTACCATTGTTTAGCAAATATTTGTGTGAGTTACTATCCTCTGGCTTCTCTTACTCCTCTACCCATATCCATCTTGTGGACATCTCAGCATGTCTGCCCATGGATTCTCCACTTTCTGTTTTTGGTAAAATCATTTCTTAAGGAAGTTTTACACCTGAAACCTCTCTGTAAATAGATCACTCCTACCTGGGATTTTAACCTTGTGCTGGAAAAGTTTAACCATGTCTCCATCTGAATTTGCACATCAAGCAGACCTAAGATTCATTACATGGAAAACATGTCATTGCTCTGACATCTGCTGAAAGAGTATCTGAGTTGCAAGTTTTCATTGTGGATGAACCCCATCTGGTCTTCCACAAAGATAGGATCTCTTTAAGAACGAATTTCTCATTTATGTCCAAGGTTGTTTCAAAGTTCATTTTGAATCAAGCCATCAATCTCCCAGTGTTCTAAACAAATTCTCATAACCAGGGAGAAAGGAATCTATATTTTCTGGACATGCAGAGACAGCTCCAGTAATATAATAACAGAAGTAAGTGGTTTAGAAGAACTTATCAGCTGTTTGCTCTGTGAACAAAGAAAGGACAACCATGTTAAGAGTATTTCCAGATGGTTGTCCTCGATGATTGCCTTTTGTTATGCCCACCATGGAAAAACGTTTTCTGGCAGTATCAAGGCTCACTCTAGTAGCGCCTTGTCTTCAGTGGCATATTGGAAAGGGGGAGGACTTTAGAAGTATTCTAGGGGCAGCTACATAGTCCTCTGTGCATACATGTACAAGGCATTGCAAACTGGATTCCCTTGTGCTTATGTTTTGGATAGGCTTTGGTAATCGACCCATAGAGCCTAAATGGTACTGCAGTATTGAGAACTATGAACACAGTACAGTTGTGAAAATTGCACTTACCCATAACAGTAGATTGCCAAATTCCTCACTGCTGTAGTAGCTACACCCAGCCTGCATCTGATTGTTTTTGCATGTAATTACTTGTTGGGATATAACATTTTGTCATTTCTTATTTTTTTTTTGTAGTGCAGGATGAGTACGCTGCTTAATAAGTTTTGGGTAAGAAAGTACTGAATATACTTCACTCTGCTTGGAGATTTCCTTCCACAGAACTGCCCAATCAGCAGTCACAGTGAAGGTGTTGGTGGGACCTAGAGCTTTTGGAAGCTGGCTGGTTGTTGTGTCTTGGGCAAGACACAACCAATGTAATCTAAAAGTTACTGTAGCAGTGAGAAATTCAAACATCTACAGTTATAAGTAAGTGTAACTTATGCAACTGTACTGCCCTATAAAACAATTGATGCACTGGAAACTTTGTCTGTCAGAGTGAGCAGAGAATGATCTGTGAGCTGGCACCAACAAAAAAAAATCAGAAACTGGATATTTTAAGAGATTAGACCTGCTAGGAGCCATCCCCTGGCTAATGAAGACTGATATGATTGTGGACATTGCAATAGATGTCTTCAGAAGTCTAAATATCTTTGAGTAGAACTGTTTGCAGGAAGGGAACAAGTACTTTTGTGTTTTCAACCCTTAACTGTAAAGACATTGGACAGTATTTGTTTACTTACTTCGATAAGGTGCTGTTAAAAATGATGCACTTGTCAGAGTACTATCTCAGCAGGACCCTCATGACAGTTAAGTGAGTAGGTGGATGAACATCATAGAAATTACTTTTTATCCCTCCGGCACCAGAAAATTCCTGTCCAAAAAAATGTACTGAATTTGATTAATATAATAGTCAGAATCTTTGCTAGAAAGTTGTGTTCTGGTTTCCTGATGTTTTACTATTAAAAAAGTAAATTAATCTTTAGGCCCTCTCCTCTAACATCAGAGGGCAGAGTCGCAATATAGCTAAGGAGGGGAAGGCAAAGGATAGAGGCGAGTTTAATGAGATGAGGATTAAAGGGATGATGCAGGCAGGAGAGCATCTTGTTTTCATGGCATCTAGCCTAATGTAGCATTTTAAGATGCTAGCATTTCACTTCCTTTGCTCCATTGTTTATGAATAGTTTGTCTCTATCAGTATGGGGGGGATGAGGCACATAGAAATATGACCGAAGGATATGGTTTGTAAGTAGTTACTAGATATACAGTCAAGGAGACCATTGAGGAGCATAGCCCAGTCTCCCACTTGCCACAGCAGACTGTCTGGCGTAGTGACTTGCTCAGAATCACATAATGGGAAACAGACACTGAGAGAATCGAACCCTGTATTACAGGAAGAAGCTAGCTCGTAGCCTCAGTCCTGTGTGCTGCCAGATCAATTATACCTCCTCATATAGGACTCAAACCCACAATGGCATTGGGGGCTCTTGGCATATCTATTAGGTCACTAGGGCTTGATGGATAGAATTCAGAAGAAAAACTCAGAGATTAAAAGAGGGAATTGTTAGAAGAAATTATTTTAGCAAGAAAGGCCCTTGATAAGAGGTTGTGCAGTAATTCCCCAGCAGCTCAACAATCATTAGATTATGATACCCGGTGAAAGACAGGAGAATAACAAAAGTAAAAAAAGGCTACTGACAGTCTTTACAGAGTTCTAGAGGCTTCCTGCAGAGCAGCTGTCACTGGGTCTGTTATACGTAGACATGCTTGGTTAAAGGAACAAGCTCTGCCTGATCATGTTAAAGCAAAGCTTCTAGATGCACTTATCCACTGCACCCAGGGTCTTCACAAAATGCCTGGCACCAGTAATTGCATACTGCAGACTAAGAAGAATTCAAATATACCCATACCGGGATGACTGCCTCATCCAAGCAGAAAGCAAAGACATCCTCTTACAACATCTGGCTTTTGTAAAACATCTTCTAAGTTGCCTAGGGTACACAGTAAATGAAAATAAATTACCCTCACAAAATATGACATTCCTGGGTGCCAGCTTGAATACAATGGCCCAGAAGGCTTATCTGACACCAGACAAACAACTACAACTGACTCAATATTTCAAAACAATGGCAACAAAGACCCAACTCCCTGCAAGAAAAATTCTGCAGGCCATGGGCTTCATGGCATCTTGCATTCTACTAATACCATTTGCAAAGCTGCATATGAGGAAATTACAGTGGTACCTAAAAAGCGTATGGTCTCAACACAGCCACAGCTTGGACACAATGATATCTCTCATTCCCTGCCTACAACAGGAGTTTCTATGGTGGTCACAGGCATGTCACCTCAACAAGGGTCAGCCTTTCACCTTGCCCCCAGCCAGGCAAACTATGACAACAGATGCATCAGACTACGCCTGGGGGCACACATGGCAGGACAGTGCGTTCAAGGCATATGGACTGCAGATCAAAGGAATCTGCACATCAATCAAAAAGAGATGCTAGCTGTACAGAATGCTCTGACAGCCTTCAAAAACCTATTACATCCAGGACAACTTACAATAAGGACGGACAACACCACAGTAATGTGGTACATAAACAAACAAGGGGGTACACACTCCTACCCTCTATGCAGGCAAGCAATGACCTTGTGGAACACAGCACTGGCTTACCAAGTTCAGTTACAAGCTCAATTCCTGCCAGGAAAAAACAACACATTGGCAGACGACCTCAGCAGAAACATCATGGATCCCCACGAGTGGAAACTGGATCCATAAGTATTTACAATGATAACTCAAAAATGGGGCCTTCCAGACATAGTTTTGGGGGCTGGCAAACAGGTCTATCAGCTGACAAAATTTTGTACAAGGACACTTCCCCATCAAGCTTGGAAAGTGGACGCACTCTCATTCAGTTGGAAAAACCTGACAGCATATGCCTTCCCTCCATTGCCTCTCTTCACAATGGTGCTTCTGAAAGTCAGAAAGGAGAGACAACGACTGATCCTCATAGCCCCAGACTGGCCACGCCAGCACTGGTACCCACTATTAAGGAATATGGCCCAGGTCCCACCTTGGATTTTACCACAAATTGTTCATTTGCTCACACAGCAAAACAATCAGATTCTACACAGCCAGCTCAAAACCTTAAATCTGGCTGCATGGCAGATCACCTACCCATCCAGCCAGCTCCTCTTTCCCAAGCAGTTATGGATGTTATTCTGGAAGCTAGGAGGCCCAGCACCAGAAAGGCCTACTCAGACAAATGGAAAAGGTTTTGCGCCTGGAACCAAGCTAAAGGCCAAAATACACTTCAGCCTCACATGCCTCAGATTCTACAGCATTTAATGGAGATGTTGCACAAAGGACTTCCTTTTTCTTCCATTAAAATCCATGCATCAGCTATTTCAGCTCATTACAACACGGATCCACCCTTATTTTCACATCCACTTCTAAGGCAGTTCCTCAGAGGGGCAAAAAACATTAGCCCCCCCCCCCCAGGAGAGCACCTACACCAACATGGGACCTCAATTTTGTTCTGGAAAAACTTACGCTACCTCCCTTTTGAACCAGCTTTCTCTGCAGATCTACAGTTTATATCATGGAAGACTGCTCTGCTGCTAGCAATAACTTCAGCCAGAAGAGTCTCCGAGCTGCAGGCTCTAATGGCAGTGGAACCTTTCCTCATTTTCCATCAAGACAGAGTCTCTCTACGAACTAATCCTTCCTTCATGCCTAAGGTGGTTTCCAGTGTGGCTTTAAATCAAACCATCCACTTACCCACCTTCTTCCCAAATCCACAGAACAAAGGAGAAAGACTTCTGCATTCCTTGGACATTCACAGACAACTTCGTTACTACTTAGATAAAACTAAGGTTTTCAGAAAATCTGACCAGCTCTTTGTATCCTATGCTACAGCTTTACAAGGGAAGGCTATATCAAAACAAACCATTTCCAAATGGATAGGACACTGCATTCGTTTTTGCTACACCCATCATGGAAAACCAGATGTCCTTCAAGGATGCATCTGCAGTCCTTACAAATGGGTTGTCCTGTCGTCAGGCAGCCCTTCGGTCGGCCGGATTCCAAAGTCTGGGTCTGGCCTCGGATGGTGTCGCACTTCACCCGACGTCATAGCTGCAGTTATTCGGGTATAAAGGCATCAGCCGACGCCATTTTCCTCAGTCTTTCTTGCCGCGTGGCACCCGAAGCAGAAGCTGTTCGCAAGTGCCGGTCGGTCAGAACCAGAGATTACTACTACCGAATACTACTACGAAGACTTCTAAAAAGCTAAGTACCCCGTTGGGGACTCTTTCTTGCCTCAGCCGATGTCAGAAAAAGTGAACAACTGTTTAACTTGTGGGAAACAAATACCTCATGAAGATTTCCACTCTTACTGCTTACCTTGTCTAGGCCCAGACCACGACGTCGCAGCTTGTCTAGCCTGTGCTTCTTTTAACCGGCGGACGCTTAGACGTCGGTCGGAGTTTGCTGAGGAGTTTTTCGGCTCCGATTTTGCTTATATTATGCCGTCGGATCCTCCGACTTCGCAAATATCTAAAAAACGCAAGGAAAAGGACCGACATTCGCGGTCCGCGGTTTCGGCCGAAACTGTGGTTAAGCCAACCGCGAGTGTCTCGGTTTCGGCTGAAACCGAGCAAGCGGTTCCTCCTTCAGCCGAAAACTTTCCTTCTGCCGAGGCCTCTTCCAACCTCGTGGAATCGGCTTCTGATATCCCACCTGCTGTTACAGTTTCTCAGGAATTATCAGACACTATTCCCTTGGATATTTCAACCCCTGCACGTGGAGCTGCTAGGCCACCTGCAGCCATGTCCATTAAGGCCTTTGCCAGGGCTAAAGCAGCTAAAACTACTAAATCTGTGCCTGCTAAGCCCCCCTCTCACAGGCCTAGCTCTAGTTCACAAATGCTTAGTTTAGCAGAGGATCTCATTTCTTTAATCCGAGGATCCCAACCTCAACCAGACAGGGCCTCTCACCCGCCTCCAGAGAAGAGGCCTAGAGCAGAGCCCCCTGAGCCAGTGTCTTCAGATGATTCCTCTGATGACTCAAATGATACAGACCCTCCAGAGGCTCCATACTCCCCTTACGAAGACTCTGATGGTGAAGAGTCCATCCCTTCTGCCTCTCCGCCTGAGGAATTTTCCTTTGGGGAAACCTTGCATGCTATGAGGGAACATTTCAGTGGCAGGGCCAGGATTTTTCAGATTCCAGAAAAAGGCTTAGAACTTTTCAGCATTTACCACAACATAGGCCTTTAGCCATACCTCCAGTTCTTTCTGTTGTAGATGATGCATTTAATGATGCTTGTACTGCTCCTGATTCTCTGCCTCCGGCCCATGTTAAGCCCGATAGATACTACAGGGTCCCGGACACACATTACCACTTGTATAAGGCTCCCCTTGCAGATCCAGAGACTATCTCCCAAGGACCTAAGGCTGTAGCAGCCACCTCTGCCAAAACCCTCCCTCTGAAAGGGAATCCAGATCCTTAGAGATGGGGTAAAAAAGTTTACACTTCTGCTACTCTTTCAGCTAGGGCCTTGAACTGTCAATTTCACATGATGCAGTATCAAGAATTTTTGCTAGACCAGTTAACCAAAAAAGTGTCCTCAGATGAAACAGTAGACAAAAATATGTGCAGGAAATGGTACATAACATTCAACAAGTCAGTAACCATTCCTTAAAATGCGGCTATGATGCACTGGAGGCTTCCTTTAGATCAGCCATGACTGGCACAGTCATCAGAAGGCATGCATGGCTAAAAGAACAGGCCTTACCAGACCATGTCAAATCAAAACTATTAGATGCTCCTATGGATAAGATCAATTTGCTTGGCTCTCCTGCACAACAAGTGCTGAAGAAGATGGAAGAGAAGGCAAAATCTGTCCAAACAGTGAAAGATTTCTTACAGGTCCAACCTCCGAGGTTTAGCAGGAATTGGCCCTCCAAGAATTGGTCCTTTCCAGACTCCTCCAGAACTCAGAGAGGCAGGAATAGGCGTTCAAGAGGCAGAAGCCAATCCAGGGGTGCCTACAGAGGACGTCAGTGGCAGGGCAACAACCAGCGAGGCACAGCCACAGACACAGCCACCACCACAACTACAGGTCAATCACAGTGACTTGGCTCTGGCACCACCTACCAGGGAACAACTGCAAGCACCCTTAGGCGGGAAGCTAGCCTTATTTACAACAAACTGGCATTACATCACAAGAGACAAGTGGATTTTACAGATAATAGACCACGGTTACAGGTTTCACTTCCATACTCTACCAGGGAAGAGAGGAATGCCAAACCTACCTCCAAATCAAAAGACAGAAGCACTAAAACAAATATCCCAATTATTAAGGATGAGAGCTGTAGAAAAGGTACCATCTATGGAGCAAGGGAAGGGATTTTACTCCAGACTCTTCCTGGTACCAAGAAAAGAAAACAAATGGAGACCTATTCTCGACTTGTCCGCTTTAAACACATTCCTCATTGTTCCAAAATTCAAAATGCTGACCCTACAGCAGCTTCTTCCCATGCTGGACAAGGAGTCTTGGCTGGTGACTCTAGATCTCAAGGAGGCATACCTGCACGTCCCCATACGACCAAACTGCAGAAGATACCTCAGATTTCTTGCAGGATCAGAGCATTATCAATTCTCAGCATTGCCCTTTGGCTTATCTACTGCGCCCAGAGTGTTCACGAAATGCCTGGCATCAGTAATTGCTCATTGCAGGCTTCAGGGAATCCAAATCTACCCCTACCTGGACGACTGCCTGATACAAGCGGACAACAAAAGCAAGATTTACAAAGGGTCATTTATCTGCTACAAGCCCTGGGATACACAGTCAATATAAAAAAGTCAAGACTGATACCATCCCAGAGAATAACCTTTTTGGGTGCAGAGTTGGACACATCAAGGCAAATTGCATTCCTAACAGTAGAAAAACAGGAACAGCTACCTTTCTACTTCTTGGCTTTAACAAAGCAGAACCATCTGACAGCAAGAAAAGTACTGCAAGCCTTGGGCTTCATGGCATCCTGCATAATATTGGTTCCTCATGCCAGACTGCATATGAGAAAACTGCAGTGGTACCTAAGGAATTTATGGTCTCAACACAAGCACAGCTTAGAAACCCAGATTCCCATTATTCCATGCCTGAAGCAAGAATTCCTATGGTGGGCTCAGGCTTGTCAATCAAACACAGGATTGCCCTTTCACAGTACTCAACCAAGCCAAACCATCACGACAGACGCCTCAGACCTCGGTTGGGGGGCACACATGCTGGACAAGTGCATACAAGGCTTATGGTCTCAAAACCAGCTGCACCTACACATAAATCTAAAGGAAATGCTGGCAGTAAAACTGGCAATTCAGACATTCAGACCATTCCTTCAACAAGGTCTATTGATGATAAGGACAGACAACACCACAGTTATGTGGTACATCAACAAACAGGGAGGCACACATTCGTATCCTCTTTGCCGGATGGCACTGGATCTCTGGAATGTGGCCCTGAGCTACAACATTCAGTTAAAAGCAATTTTTGTACCAGGAAAAGAAAACATCCTAGCAGACATATTAAGCAGGACTACCACGGATGCCCACGAATGGATGCTGCATCCGGACATCTTCAAAACCATTACAAGAAAATGGGGACTCCCAGAAATAGACTTATTTGCATCCCCACGCAATCACCAACTACAGAAATTCTGCACAAGGACGTACCACCCACTTGCTTGGAAGGTGGACTCCCTATCCTTCAGTTGGAGAAACCTGACAGCATATGCATTCCCACCACTTCCTTTGATGCACAAGGTGCTATTGAAGATCAAAGAGGACCGTCCAAGGATCATTCTGATAGCTCCAGACTGGCCAAGGCAACATTGGTACCCATTACTGAGGAGCATGTCTCGGGAACAAATATGGCCACTACCCCTGGTTCCCTTGCTGTTAACACAGAACAACTACAACAATCTGCATCCAAACCTGAAAACTCTGCAGCTGACTGCCTGGAACATTACAAGACCCTCAACAAGAAAAAATTATTCAGCAAAATGGAAAAGATATCTCATTTGGAGTACTGCAAAAGGAGAAGATGTGTCACTGGTAAACATAGCCAACATTCTGGAATACTTGGCAGAGCTCTTCCACACAGGCCTGTCCTATTCCTCCATCAAGATTCATGCATCAGCTATTTCAGCAGAATACGACTTGGATCCTCCTGTCTTCTCACATCCTCTGCTCAGACAGTTTCTGAGAGGAATTAAAAATGTAAAGCCTCCTAGGAAACCACCATTACCAGCATGGGACTTGAACTTTGTGCTAGAAAAATTGACACTTCCTCCTTTCGAACCAGCAGCAACAGCAGAATTGCAATACTTATCATGGAAGACTGCTTTCCTGCTGGCAATCACTTCAGCAAGAAGGGTATCTGAACTTCAGGCATTAATGGCAGTACAACCCTTCCTGATCTTCCATCAAGATAGAGTGTCCATGAGAACAAATCCTTCCTTTATGCCTAAGGTGGTCTCCAGAGTTTCTTTAAATCAGGCTATCCACCTACCTACATTCTTCCCTAACCCACAGAACAGGGGAGAAAGACTGCTGCATACCTTGGATGTACATAGACAATTGCGCTACTACCTGGACAGGACCAAGGGCAATAGGAAAACTGACCAGCTACTGGTAGCATATGCAACAGGAAGGGAAGGAAAAGCAATTTCAAAACAGACAATCTCCAAGTGGATAGGAAATTGCATTAGATTTTGTTACTCCTACCATGGAAAGAAAACTCCAGAGAACATCAGGCCTCACTCTACAAGGGCAACAGCCACTACCACAGCCTTCTTACGAGGAGTGGCTACCAAGGACATTTTAGAAGCTGCTACTTGGAGCTCCGTGCATACATTTGCCAAGCATTATAATTTACCTTTATACTCTAGATCCCGAGCAGGTTTTGCCACTGCTGTTTTGCAAGGGATCCTAACTACACCATAACTTTATTTTTCCACCTCCCCCAGTTTGGCTATGGTATTCTACCCATTTGTAAGGACTGCAGATGCATCCTTGAAGCACATAGTACAGTTTTGTACCTACCATAAATGTAGATGTCCGATAGGAATGCATCTGCAGTCAGGATTATCCACCCGCCTTCCCCTCTGTGGTGCTCCTAGGGTATTTGCCCATCTTATAGCTAGCTGGGGGAATCTATTATGGTGTATTTGTTTGTATATATGTACATACATGCTTATTTTTTGTGATTGCTCTCTACTATTTGGAATCATTGGCATTTATCCAAATTTAGCCTTCCAAGAGGGCACCTGGCATCTGGGGCAAGAAACACTGAGGAAAATGGCGTCGGCTGATGCCTTTATACCCGAATAACTGCAGCTATGACGTCGGGTGAAGTGCAACACCAGCCGAGGCCAGACCCAGACTTTGGAATCCGGCCGACCGAAGGGCTGCCTGACGACAGGACAACCCATTTGTAAGGACTGCAGATGCATTCCTATCGGACATCTACATTTATGGTAGGTACAAAACTGTACTTTCCTGCTACCATTAGGCCCCATTCTACCAGGGCAACAGCTACATCTACAGCCTTCCTCAGGGGGGTTCCAACCAAGGAGATTTTGGAAGCTGCAACTTGGAGTTCAGTACACACTTTTACCAAACACCATCATTTACCACATTACTCTAAGACAAGGCCTGGCTTTGCCACTGCAGTTCTGCAGGGCCTTCTAGCCTCCTCTAACCCTCTATGACTCCACCACCCATCCTTAGCTTTGGGATTCTACCCAAGTGTGATGACTGCAGCAGGGTAACATGATGAACATAGTACAGTTTTGTACCTACCATAAATGTAGATGTTCGAGTGTTCACCCTGCTGCAGTCCAGGTTACCCTCCTTCCTTCCCCTCTGATCTAACTGGCTAAATCTCTACAATACCTTCCTGATGTATTTGCTTATAGCTGGATGGATTTTGTGTTTGTGCTAAAATTTCTTATTTGGTACTAATTACTGACCACCTTTTTGGGGGCACCTGACATCTGGGGCAAGAAAAACTGAAGAAAATGGCGTCGGATGCATTATTTATACCCCTGGCGCACTGACATCAGGGAAGAAGTGACAGCAACCAATGCCGGACCAAGACTTTGGAATTCCGTCCGACTGCAGGACCGCCTGACTATAGGATAAACTCAAGTGTGATGACTGCAGCAGGGTGAACACTCGAACATCTACATTTATGGTAGGTACAAAACTGTACTTTTCTAGTGATTTAATTTATCTGAGGTTAAGTAGGCATTGTAATTAATCATTAATTGTGTATATATAAGTTTCTTGAAGGGTGTAAGTTTGACAGTATTTTTGATAGCTTGAGATTTTTCCTTCACACAATAGTTTTCAGTCTTAAGAGACCACTACTTTTTGAGTATACCAGTGTTGATTGATGTCTTTTGGTTATCAGGTTATCAATTTATACACATTTGCCAGCACTTTCTTTTTTAATAGTAGGAGTTTCCATACCATGTCAAATAGACATGCCTCATCTTCACTAAAATCCATGTTTTCCCCTAAAGATAACACAAAATATCTTAATTGCCATACTATTATTGCATAGATTTGTTAAGGTTATTAAGAGTTCTGATTTCCTCAGTGGGTTTCCCCGCATATTTTAATATGTCCCACAGGTTCCAATGTTTAATTTTTGGATAGTTATCTAAATTAATCATTTTTGTTCATCATAATGTTTGGGTTAAGGTGCAGTGGTTGCAAAAAGATTAGGAAATTGGATTGTTTTATTGAACTCAAAAGCTTTTGGAATATAATTAATTTATTTTAAGCAGGGCGTGTATTTTCATGTGTTTTAAGATTTTCTTGATTACTATAGGGAAGGACTTTAGGATTTATTTTACGTTTTTTTAGTTGTACCATATTTTAATCCATACTGGAGATCATTCCTTTCTTTTAGGGTCAAATTCATCAACTTGCAGAGAATCCTGTAAGAGCAAATAATATAATAAGCTCGAAGTCGGGAAGGCCTATTCCAGCATTTTCTAGGACATATTCGTGATAGCTAATTCTGGAAGTTTTAGGGTACCAAAGGAATTTTGATAGCATGTTATAATAGATTTGAAATTTTTTTAGGGAGCATTACTTTTGATGCATTAAACTGATATAATAATTTAGTAAGTATATTCATTTTTATGACTGCCACTTTTGAAAGAAAAGGCAAATTAATTTTACTTAGTCTATGTATATCTTTTAGTATGTTTGCCCATATTTTAAACAAATTTGTTTGCAATGATGAGTTATAGTTGTTATCAAAGTTTATACCAAAGTATTTTAAACTGTATATTATTTTTATATCTGTTTCTGGAAAATAATTTTCTTTATGGCCAAGTGGGTTTATTGGGAAGATAAGAGATTTAGTCAAGTTTGATATACCTGAGAACTTATTTATAGTTGAGATAATTTTATTTAGGTCTGTATTGGGAAGTTCCAATTTTATACTCAAATCATCAGCGAATGCGGTTAGAGATAATTTTGTGTTTAATATTTTTGGTATGTGGTGATAAGTTTTTTGGCTTAAATATAAAAAGAGGGGTACTATATAAAAGTTAAATAGGTGTGGGGATAGGTGACAACCTTGTCTGGTTCCATTTAAAATTCTTATAGGTTTTGAGCTTGTTTTATTTGTACATAAAGTCGTATGGTAATTTTTTATATAGTAACGGAATCATTTCTATATATTTCTTTGGTATGTTATAATGGGATAATACCCTAAATAAAAATAAGTTCATCCTATCAGAAGCTTTATTCGCATCAAGTACCAGTGCATATCTAGGATTTTTCTGTTGTTTGGTAAGCTGAATTGCAGCATCAAGTGTAAGAGTATTGTCCCAAGTTTGTCTGCTGTTCATGAACCCAGATTGTTCAGGTGATATTATGTAAGATAGAATCTTTTCCAGTCTTTCCACTAGCATTGATGCATAGATTTTAATCTCTAGGTTAATCAGGGTTATTGGTCTGTAATTTGATGTTTTTTTTTCTTATCTGAGTTATTTTTTAATAAGTATTGTTTTTTGAGTTATTTAAGTATAAATCAGTTATGCCATGCTCTCAAATATTATTGTAAACTTTTAGTAAGATTTTTATTAATGTTTGAAATAATTCAAAAATAAAACCGTCTGGTCCTGGAGACTTATTGTTCTTTAATTTGTTTATTACCACTAATATTTCTTGAACTGTAAAAGGCTCCTCCAGGGCTTTTCGTTGTTCATCATTGATTTTAGGAAAAATTATGTTGTTTAGAATTTTTTTGCATTCTAATTGTGAAGATGTTAGATCGTGAGGGCCATATATTTGGGTGTAAATATTTTTAAATGTTTCAATTATGCTTGTTGTTACGTTATACAATTTACTTAAAGAGAAAATTTCTGGGATTGTTGAGACTTTTTGAGTGGTGTTTATTATCCTTGTTAGCATTTTGAATGGTGTTTGTGCCCATTCTGAATACTTATGTAATGTCCTCATTTCTGCCAGTGAATTATGTTGCAGATGCAGATGTTAAAGATCATTTGTAGACTATGCATAAGCGATTCAAGTCCCAGGCTATTTTCATTTTGAATTTGTTTTTCTATTTCATTAATTCTATCATTTATTTTTTTTTTTCTTTTTCCTTTGATCCTTTTTTTCATGAAAGGGTGCTCCCTGGATCAGAATTCCCCTGATCCTGGCTTTGCTGACCACCCATTGAATATCATAGAGTTTTATGCACATTTTCGTTTAGTTCTTGCAGAATGTTCTTTATGTCTTGCTGAATGTCCTTTTTTAAGTAAGTTTGGATTTGGAGACCAATTAGCTTTCATTAAGTTTGATTTTACCAGTTTCAACCAATTAATCTTAATAGTAATTCTGAAAAGAATCTTGGTTCTATAGAATGTTTAATCTCCAAATCTATGAAAGATTCTGATATTAAGAAAAAAATCTATTCTGGACCAAGATTTGTAACATTGGGAGTAATATGTGTGGTTATTTGTATAACGAGTAACATCTGTGAAACAGAAAGGGTCAAATAGGTGACTCTATTGTCAGGCACACTGACGTCCCGGTCACCAGGCTGAACAAGGAGAAGGTCACGGTGAGCAGCCTGTCTGGCGCTAGGATCCGCCACACAACACAAGCACTCAGGTCACTCCAAGGCAAGTACAAATATGACTCAGTCATTGTCCATGCTGGTGTGAATGACCTGAGATGTACCTCCCTGGACTACATGAAAAGAGACATAGAGGAGCTCTCTGAGCATGTAGCCCAGGCTGGTATGACCCTGACCTTGAGTAGCATCTTACCCTCACCAATTTCAACAATTGGCTTAAGTATTGGTGTCATTCAAAGGGGATCCAATGCCTGTCAGTTTGGGATGATATGCACGACAAGCCACAATGCTTTGCTAGGGACGGCTTGCACCTGTCACCCCTGGGCTTTCGGATATTGGCAAAGGCTCTTGCTACCCCCATAGTGCCTTTTTTAGGCAAGGCTCAAAAGACAAACCCACCTCCATAGGTATCACAAGGGATAAGAAACTAAGAGTAATGCTACTCAACGCTAGAAGTCTAAACCTCAAGATGCACGCACTCAAAACTCTCCTTAGCATGGAGAACATCGATATCTGTGCAGTAACAGAAACCTGGTTCAGGACTCCCGAGAGCACCCCAGCACTACCAGGTTTTACCTCATACCATGCTTTTCGGCCCCAAAACTTGGACCAAACCACAAAAGGAGGGGGGAGTATCGATATTCATCAAAGATACCCACACCTCCAGGTTGGTGGCAAAGCACGAAGCATCAGAGACTATCCATGTGCAACTAACAGTGGGTAAAACTGCCTTCCAGTTTATAGCCTGCTACAGACCACCCTCCCAAACCCAGAAACCCCACTCGGCCTTCCTGAGAACACTGGAAAATATGAAGGTCTCTCCGAACACCATTATATTGGGTGACTTCAACTACCCAAACATAGATTGGGAGCATTACTCTAGCTCCAACACCCTTGCCCAAAGGTTCCTAGAATTCATAAACTCAAATGCTATGGAACAACTTGTTACCACTCCCACAAGAGGGGAAAACATACTGGACCTGATCATCACCAACATGGGGACTCTATGCTCCAGACCAGAAGTGTACCCCTCACTGGTAAGATCAGACCATAAACTGATCTCACTGGATATTTACATCCCGACCCCACCCCCACCCAGAAAACCACAGTGAAAAACTTCTCTAAAGCAAATTTCACACTCCTCAAAACCGAGGTGGAATCCTTCAAAGCCCCGGCCTGTGGAAAATACGCCCAGACCGCAGAATCCTTTATAAATGCATTCAATGAACACCTTCAGGAATGCATGGATCATGCAATCCCAAATAAAACCAAGACCCAATCCTCCAAAGGCAGACGACCTGTCTGGTGGACCCCAGCCATAAACAAACTATACAATAGAAGGAGGAAGCTACTACATGATAGAGCAAAATCCCAAAAGGGAAGGCATCTCTGATCAGTATTAGCAAAAAACTAAGGGCACTCATAAAATCGTCAAAGGCCAGCTTCGAGAGAAAATTGCACAGGACACTAAAGATAATCACAAGGCTTTCTTTAGTTATGTTAGGAACCTGGGTGGGAATTCACAGATATGCTCAGAATTAGTCCAAAATGACAAAAAATACACTGATCCCACAGACATTGCCAACATCCTAGCTGACAGGTTCAGCGCAAACTTCTCCCCCCCCACCAAAAGGGCAAATATCTATCCCAGCAGAGTGCTGCCCCCCCCGACATCTCAGATGCTCAGGTGGGAGCCGCCCTCTCCAAAGCAAAAAACATAGCATCAATGGGACCAGACGGTGTCCCAGGCTGCGTCCTACATGAACTCCAAGAAGAGCTAAACCCAAACATAAAACTACTGTTCAATCTCAGCCTTACTACAGGATATGTACCCAAAGAGTGGCGTACAGCAACAGTGGTCCCTCTCCACAAAGGTGGTGCCTCAACGGACCCTAGAAACTATCGCCCCATAAGCCTGACTAGCTTGGTCTGCAAAGCTATGGAAAGGATCATTATGGACCTCATAAATAAAGATATTGGGGACCTACAGACACTGGATACTACCCAGTTTGGCTTTGTTAAGGGCAGATCCTGCCTCTTAAACCTGGTTGACTTCTTTGAAACAGTCACCAAGGCCATTGACGAAGGGAGGGTGGTCCACACAGCCTTTCTGGACCTCGCAAAAGCCTTCGATACAATACCCCACTCGGGCATTATAGATAAGCTCACCAGCTTAAATATAAACCCCTATGTCACTAGATGGGTTGCAAACTGGCTCAAGGACAGAACCCACATGGTTAGAATTGCTGGAGCCATGTCAGACTCCAAACCAGTTACAAGTGGCGTCCCACAAGGCTCAGTCCTGGGACCTCTCTTGTTTGGTATATATATTTCTCGGAGGTACAGGCCAACACGGAAGGACTGTGGCTGACCAAGTTCGCAGATGACTGCAAACTGGGTGCCATAATTGACTCTCCAGCCGACACAAGCATCCTCCAAAAGGGCCTCATAGAAACAAACAACTGGTGCCAGAGCCATGGCCTCAAGCTAAATGCCAAAAAGTGTATAGTCATCCCCTTTGGCAAAAACAAAGTGCCCACAAATTACCACATAGGTGGTAATCCATTAAGTACAGAAGAAGTCATTAGGGACCTGGGGACCCAAGTTGATAGCAATCTCTCATTTGACAACCACGTGGCCAAAGTGGTTAGAAAAACATTTTATATAGCCCACCTAATCATGAAGGGATTCACATCTAGATTAGGGGAGGTCATCGTGCCTCTTTACTCATCCCTCATCAGGCCCATAATCGAGTACAATGCCCCTTTTGGGATGTACCTTACCAAACACCTGCAGCAACTGGAAAGACCCCAAAAGTACCTCACCAAGAGGATCAAAGGGCTCAAACAGATGCCATATGCTGCCCAGTTAAAGAAACTCCAGCTCTACTCAGTGGCATACCGACTGCTCAGTGGTGACCTGTGCCTGACGTATAAGGCCATGTCCAACCCGGAATTAAGGGACATGCTGCACCTCAAAAAATCCAAATCCCATCGAGCTACACGCCGAGACTTAAACCTCAGCACTGAAATAAATAGGACATGCTGGAGGGACAGATTCATAACCCAGAGGCTCCCTTCACTATGGAATAAAATCCCAGTCCAGGTTAGGCAGAATCCCTCATTGACTCTCTTCAAGAGGAATCTTGATGAGTGGATGGGAGATCATAGGTTTACCCCGGGTATCACTTCTGTGTCACTGTTAGACAGAGGCACAGTATACTAACCTCGAAAAAGGGCATAGCAAAATTAATTTAAAATGGGTGGCGAAAGCCAAACATACTCTGGCTAGGCTTATAAATGCCCTAGGGCAGATAGCCTAGTATGAACCTATGAACCTAAGTCTGAGATCAGGTCTTTTAATGCAAATGAAGCTTGGGTATTGTATACCTTAGTTCTCCCTGTCCCATCTGTTTCTGGAACTAAAATTAAATTCCAGTCCTCTCCTAGTATGAATAAGTGATCCAAAAATGGGCTGTAGAGATTTAAAAACAATATTGGTTTTGACAACCCAGATTTGGGAGATGTAAAATTGCACCATCTACCTTTAGTATCAGATTCCCTAGTACTTATCTGACCATTAAATGATTAGTTAACTGTAATTGTCACCCCTTTACTATTTGTTTCACTTCTGGCTGCTATTATTGTTTTTATCTGTTTTTTCTCTTTATTTTTTCCATTTTTCTGGCAACATGTGCGTTTCTTGAATAAATGTTAAATCTACCTTAGATTTAAATGTTAAATGCATTAAAAGTTTCCTTTTCTGTTTATCCTGAAGCCACTTTACGTTCCATGAGTCTATAGACCATAACCCTTTAAAGCTGTTAAGTGTATAGTAGTAAGTAATCTATCAAATTGACTGTTCTTCATGTTTCACTGTTGCAGTCATTACATTTGGGTAATCCTGCTGGCAGGTTGCCCTCAGCCGGTCTGAATTCCAAAGTCTTGGGTCCTGCGTCGGCTGCTGTCACCCCTTCCCTGACGTCAGGTCATCAGGGGTATGAAAGAAGCAGCCGATGCCATTTTCTTCAGTCTTTCTTGCCACGCAGTGCCCGAAGCAAAAGCAGTTCGCAAGTGCCGGTCGGCCAACTACTGAGATTTTCATGTTCAAATTCCAAAGTCTTCAATAAAGCTAAGTACACCTTTGGGGAAACTTTTTTTTTAAATAATTGTATTTCTTGTGGAAGGCAAATACCTCATAAGGCCCTGATCACAACATTTGTGGTTGTCAGTTTTGTGCTAGATTTAACCAACGCACTATTAAATGTCGGTATGATTTTGCTTTAAACTATTTTGGACGCCAGTTTAATTATCCAGAATTGTCGTCGGATAGCCATCCGACTACTGGAGTGCACAAAAAATGCAAAGAAAAGGAGAGAGAGAGAGAAACAACCGAGGCCCAAAACCGACGACAAAGCTTCTCCTAAGCCACTCGCTGATTCGCCGGATCTCAGTGAGACGCTTTTGCAGCCTCTGACACCCGCTACTTTAGAGTTGCAGGCCGTTACTGACTCCCATGTGGAGTCGGCCATGCCGCTGCAAACTCAAGGTATTGGAGCCTCGGATTCTATTCCCTCAGATGGGTCTGGAGCCGCTGAGCAGGCACCGGCTTCTGAGGGTGTTTTCAGACCTAAACATCTTTACATTAAACCGACTTCAGCTTCAAAGGCAAAGGCTAAAAGCACCTTCTAAAGCAAAGAATCAAACTCAAGAGCCACGTGGACAGGCCTCTATGCCCAAAAAACAGATGCTCAAGATGGCCGAAGACTTGATTACCTTGATCAGGGGTTCCCATCCCCCACCTGATAAGAGGCCTAGGCAAGAGACTGACTATGAATCTTCAGATCAGGTTTCCATTTCTTCTGATTCCTCTTCTGATCAGGAATATTCTCTTCCCCCTATGAGGATTCTGATGCTGAAGAATCTATTCCTTCAGCTTCTCCTCCAGAGGACTATTCTTTTGGGGAAACCTTGCATACCATGAGGGAGCATTTCCACTGGGAGAGCCAAGATTTTTCAGAATCTAAAAAGAGGCTCAGGGATTTCCTTTTACTACCCTACCTCACCACAGGCCTCTAGCCATTCCACATGTGTTAGACATTGTAGATGATGTGTTTTCGGAGTCTAGTCTTACCCCTGACTCCTTACCTCCAGCTCCTGTTAAGCCTGACAGATATTACAGAGTCCCTGACTCTCATAAATTCCTTTTTAAACCCTGCTGCAGATCCAGAAACTAATTCACAGGGTCCCAAAGGAGTTAAGGCTTCCGCTGCAAAAAACCCTACCCCCTCTGACAGAGATTCTAGGGCACTGGATAGATGGGGAAAAAAGGTTTACACATCTGCTACCTTGGTTATAAGGGCCTTAAACTGTCAGTTTCATATGCTTAAATATCAGCAACATGTCATGGCATTGCTTTAACAGAAAATGTTGTTAAACTCTGAATGTGCAGAAAATAAGGAAATGCAGGATTTATTGCATGCAGCTGAACAAGTTGGAAAGCATACTTTGCAATGTGGTTTTGATTTTTTGGAGGCCTCCTGCAGGGCCACAGTTACGGGTTCTGTAATTAGGAGGCATGCTTGGTTAAAGGAACAAAATCTGCCCGATTATGTCAAAGTTAAATTATTAGATGCACCTTTACAGCATGATACTTTGTTTGGTGTTAAGGCAGAAGAGGTGTTAAAGAAAATGGAGGACAAAGCTAAATCTATGCAAACTGTCAAAGATTTTTTACAAGTATAGCCACCTAGGTTTAGTAGACACTGGCCTATAAAGAATTGGTCCTTTCCTGTGTCAGACAGACCTCAAAGGGGCAGATCCAGATGCCCTAGAGGCAGATCCCAGGCACAAGGTTCATACAGGTCAAAGCAATGGGGTGCTTCTACCTCCAAAGTTGGAGAAGACGAATCACAGCCATACAGGAAACAGTCCCAATGACTTCCTCCTGCCTGTACCAAGCACTTATCTCCTGGCAGCACCCTTAGGGGGAAAATTTGCATTTTCTTCTCAAAACTGGCACATTATAACCCAGGACAAGTGGGTTCTAAATATAGTGTCACAAGACTACAAGTTCCATTTCCATACCCTTCCAAAGGCAAACGGCTGGCCAGATCTGCCAAAAAATCAATGGGTAGAGGCACAAAAACAAGTCTCATCCCTCATGGACATGGGGGCCATTCAACAAGTACCACAGCAAGAGCAGGGACAAGGATTTTACTCGACTGTTCTTGGTACCCAGAAAGGACAAGGCCTGGAGACCAATACTGGACCTATCTATTCTGAACAAATTCCTGGATATACCAAAATTCAAAATGTTGACTTTGCAGCAGCTTCTGCCCATGCTGGGCAAGAACGCTTGGCTTGTGACTTTGGACCTAAAAGAGGCATACCTGCATGTCCCAATCAGACAGTCATGCAGAAGATACCTCAGATTCAAGCCTGGCTCAATGCATTACCAATTATCTGCCCTGCCCTTTGGCTTATCTACTGCGCCCAGGGTCTTTACAAAGTGCCTGGCACCAGTAATTGCATTCTGCAGACAAAGGGGAATACAAGCATATCCTTACTTGGACGACTGTCTTATTCAAGCAGAGAACAAGGACATTCTTCTAGAGCATCTGGCATTTGTGAAAAGACTTCTAACATGGCTAGGGTACACAGTCAACGAAAAGAAATCAAAACTAGTACCCTCACAAGAGATAATATTCCTGGGTGCAAGTTTAAATACAACTGCCCAGATGGCTTATCTCACGCTAGACAAACAAAGGCAACTGACTACCTATTTCAAAATGTTGGCAACAAAAAGGTCCAGTTATCTGCAAGAAAAATTCTGTAGGCTTTGGGCTTCATGGCATCCTGCATCCTACTAATTCCATATGCAAGACTGCATATAAGGAAACTTCAGTGGTACCTAAAAGGTGTTTGGACTCAACATTGCCACAGCCTGGAAACAATGATTAATCTCATTCCCTGCCTGCAACAGGAGTTTCGATGGTGGGCGAAGGCTTGTCACCAGAACAAGGGACAGCCATTCACATTACACCCAGTCAGGCAGACACTAACAACGGATGCATCAGATTATGCCTGGGGGGCCCACATGGCAGGAAGATGCATTCAGGGCACATGGTCCTCAAACCAAATGCGTCTACATATCAATCAAAAAGAGATGCTAGCTGTTCAAAATGCCCTGACAGCCTTCAAGGACCTACTTCATCCAGGACAACTACTGATAAAGACAGATAACACTACGGTCATGTGGTATATAAACAAGCAGGGGGGCACACATACTTACCCCATTTGCAGACTAGCCATGACTTTGTGGGACACAGCATTGACTTACCAAGTACATCTGCAGGCACAATTCCTGCCAGAAAAGGAAAATACTCTAGTAGACGAACTAAGCAGAAACCTCATGGATCCCCACAAGTGGCGCCTGGATCCACAAGTCTTCTGCATGATAACAAGGAAATGGGAATGCCCCGACATAGATCTTTGTGCCTCCTTTCACAACTACCAACTAAAAAGATTCTGCACAAGGACCTATCACAGACAAGAATGGAAAGTGGATGCCCTATCTTTCAGCTGGAAAAACCTATCAGTATATGCCTTTCCTCCACTGCCTCTTCTCCCCAAGGTACTCCTAAAGGTCAGACAGGAGAAGCCAAAGATGATACTGATTGCCCCAGACTGGCTCCACCAGTACTGGTATCCAATCCTAAGGAACCTGTCTCAATGCCCAGCGTGGACCTTACCTCAAATACCCCATCTACTGTTACAGCAAAACAATCAGATCCTGCACAGCCAACTCGGGACTTTAAACCTGGCTGCATGGCGGATAATGTAATCATACAAAACACACCTCTCAGTAAAGTTGTGATGGATTTCATTTTGGAAGCCAGAAGTCCTAGTACTAAAAAATCTTATGCTGGAAAATGGAAGAGATTCTGTGCTTGGAACCAGGCACAAGGAGCTGATACAGCTGTACCAAATATTCCTCAGATTTTGCAATACTTAACTGAGATGCTGGACAAAGGCCTATCTTTTTCATCAATTAAAATTCATGCCTCTGCCATTTTGGCTCATTACAATACCGAGCCGCCAATCTTTTCTCATCCTTTATTAAAGCAGTACCTCAGAGGAGCCAAAAATTTAAGGCCCCCAAGGAGGACACTAATACCTGCATGGGACCTCAACTATATCTTGGAAAAACTCACCCTGCCTCCTTTTGAGCCAGCTGCTACTGCTGATATAAAGTATTTATCTTGGAAAACAGCTCTGCTCCTAGCAATAACATCTGCAAGATGAGTTTCAGAGCTACAGGCACTTATGGCTGTGGAACCTTTTATCGTGTTTTATCCAGACAGGGTTTCCCTGAGGACAAACCCAACATTTATGCCTAAGGTGGTGTCCAGTGTAGCTCTTAACCAATCTATTCATCTGCCAACTTTTTATCCAAATCCACAAAACAAGGGGGGGAGAGAATTCTGCATTCTTTGGACGTACACAGACAGCTTAGATTCTACTTGGACAGGACCAAAGTTTTCAGGAAGACAGAGCAATTACTAGTGGCATATGCTGCAGGATCACAAGGAAAGGCTATCTCAAAGCAGATTGTTTCTAAATGGATAGGCCACTGCATTCATTTCTGCTATTTTCACCATGGCAAGCCAGTGCCTAAGGGCATTAGGCCACATTCAACCAGAGCTGCAGCCACTTCAGCAGCCTTTCTCAGGGAAGTACCAACCAAAGACATTTTAGAGGCTGCTACTTGGAGTTCAGTGCACACCTTCACAAAGCACTATCATCTGCCATTCTACTCTAAATCCAGGGCAGGCTTTGCCACTGCAGTTCTGCAGGGCCTCATAGCCGTTCCTAATGCTGTTTAGTTCCAGCCTCCCAACCATAGCTTTGGGACTCTACCCAAATGTAATTACTGCAACAGTGAAACACGAAGAACATGGTACAGTTGTGTACACTTACCATAAATGTAGATGTTCGAGTGTATTCACTGTCGCAGTCCAGGTTACCCACCTGCCATCCCCCTTTTTTCTGCTGGAGCTTATCTTTCCTTCTCTGATTTATACAACCTATGTGGTGTATTTGCTTGTAGATGAAGGTAAAGTTTATATTGGTGCATGCATTTTTATACATATATATAAAATTTTGGCTACCCTTTTAGGGGGCACCTGACATCTGGGGCAAGAAAAACTGAAGAAAATGGCAGGACCCAAGACTTTGGAATTCAGGCCGGCTGAGGGCAACCTGCCAGCAGGATTACCCAAATGTAATGACTGCAACAGTGAATACACTCGAACATCTACATTTATGGTAAGTGTACACAACTGTACTTTTCTTATATTTGTAAGAGATTTTTGCTATAGATATGTTTTGTCTTTTATATTTGTCATACCAGACCCTTTCAGTACTAACTCTGTGCCTAACCACTTTACCAACTTCACTGCAAGAGAACAAACTTAATTCGGAGAAAAAAAATCATCTGACTTTGTATGTCTGTTTTTATAAGACATTTTATCTTTGAATTTGTGCATTGTGATATGAATGTTAATGCAAAAACTCAACCTTACAAACTCGAAAATCCTATCACCCTATCAGTACTTCATGCTCCTAGTAAAAAGCAGCTTAGATATTCTTAAAATAATTATGAAACCTTTTACACCGACATATGTTTAATTTAACTAGAAATTAAATGTTAATAATGGCGATGTCTACATTTTATACTACAACATTTCACTTGGTGAGACCATAATAAGGAACAGACTTTTGTATGATTTCACCATGTTTAGTCTGCTTGTGTCAAGATATGAATACGTTTCTCCTTAATTCAGGAAGGTAAGTTGTGTGATACCTTAATATGAGCTTAATTTACTTAACATAGACATGTCATTGTTATAAATTTCAAATATAATACTTTATATTGTCAAATATATTATTTATGACATCTGTTTATTAAGATAGGGGTAAATTTACCCAATATTTGGGGGTGAGGAAACTTTTCCCCTTTGTTCTTTTCGCATCATATATCAAAACTACACTTGAGTTATACATTGAGAACGTAACAGATTGACACACAAATATATAGTTAATACTTACCACTCCAATTTAAAACAGAAAATGATTGACAAACATCAAATAAAATTTGCAGATTCGAGTTCACCATGACTGGATGATGGACTTCAAACAAAACTTTTGTAAGTGATATTCTCAGTATAAACCGCCTAGCTTGTCTGCGACTATAAGTCTTGCCCATAAAAGTTACATCTTTACTTTACAGTTAGCTTCCTTCTCTTGCAAATCAAGGGAGGTGACAAGATTGTGATGTAACATACTTCAAGTATTTATTTTTGTAGTCTGAACATGACATAATGTCTCTACATAACCTTTATCTTCCTTTTAGCTCTTTCTTGTATACTGACTTCTCTCCTTACTCCATTTCAGACGTAGGCTTTGTATTCAGTATTGAATCCTGGTGTACAAACAAATTTTGTAATATTATAGCTTTAGACAGTTCTGAATATTGAAGTTATTTTCTACAGTCGTGCTAGTTTTATGCCACCAAAGGATGAGATGTAAGGTAGCAGGTAATTATTTGCACTGGCGCAGATATGCAGTGTTATTGGGTATTACAATAGTATTCTTTTACATCCAGGATGGAAAAGATCCATGTAGTTAACTAAGACTGAGAATACATAACAGTCTACCACACAGCACATCATGGAAGAGCTTTATAAAAATGGATGCAGTCCAAAGCATTGAGTGGCTTAAGGCAGTGTTGAGCAAGCATAGTTTTATTTCCATTTTCCTTTCTTAAGTACTGATTTAATTTCAGTTGTGTAGATTGTGGATTCCTTTTAAGTGCTTCCACATAGTACAATGGGCTACTGTAGACTTTGGATTATTTGTATCATCAATCCATACACTCGGAGATCAATTTGGAAAGTCTAAATAACAGCTAGAGTGTTGATTGGTGGCAGACCGGCTGTTTTTATCCATTTCTTAAGGTCTTGGAAGTAAGTAATGTCTTTCAGCTTTTCCCAGTTAGGGGTCACTACAGCGGAATGCCGGTCCGGTTATGATTGGCAGTAGATTTTTACGGTGCCGAGGTGCCAGCCAGATGCACAACCTTCAATGACGGCACACCCATTCACGCACATACCTACCTGCATGTCTTTAAATGTCAGTCAACCGCAGGGAGGACATACAGACTCCACACAAAAGGCGCTTCGGCCGAGAATCGAACCGGAGAACCTCTTGCTGTGAGGCGACAACTCTAACCACTGCTCTTGGAAGTACTTCCTGTAAAAAGAAAGCTGAAATGGAGAGAGGTATTTTTCATTATTTTTTTTGAGTTTTATAAACATAGTAATTTATTGCTGAGATATCTTGAGTGTATTTTGTTAGATTCAGTGACCAAGTTCCGGTATTTCATTAAAATCGTAATGGAAGGCTGTTTTTGCCACTTTGACTGAGGATGCTTGGTAATTATGGTCTTTATATTGGAAAACAAGTCTGTTTGGGTATTTCATTTGAAATCTAATTTTTTTCTCTATTAGGTCTGTGCAAAAAGGGAAAAGTTCTTCTCTGTTTAGCTTGAATTGCAGAGGGAGGTCTTGTGCGAACATCATCTTATGCCCATTCCAGAGGATAAATCTTTTTCATTTTGCTTCCTGTAATATATTTTGATCGTCTTGGAAGTTTAAAAGTTTCATATAAATTTGTCTAGGTTCATCTACAACTTGTGATTTATGTAAAGCTCTATGCACTCTTTCTGTTATGGATGTTGCTGCTGCCTCATTTTCTAATAATGTACTCATGATTTGATGTATCGTAGTTATTAGCTGGGCATGTTCATATTTTTCAGGTGTGCCTCTAATCAGTAGATTATTTTTATGACTTCTTGCTTCTAGATCTGTAATTTTTTTCTTGTAAATCCTTTATGGCTTTATCTTTTTCTACTAGGGCTTCCTGACATTGCTTGATTTTAAGTTCATTGTGTAGTGATCTGTTTTATGTTTCGTCTAAATGTGAGGCAGTGCGCTATATCTTAGATATGAAGTTTGTTAACTGCTCTGAGATATTTTGAATAGCCATTTGTAATGGCAGCAGAGCTATTTTCAGATCGTCCATGTTATGGGTTTGTTCCGTTGCTGATTTTGCAGACTGTTTATGGCTTTCTTGCTGTTTTAAGGTTTTCTGCCTTTTTACAGTTGTTCCCTTTCCAGGAGAGAATAGTTGAGATGGTTTGGTCTTGGTTGTTTATAGATCCATGATTTCAGGATCCTTTGACATTTTGCCGAACACAGCTTGTTTTCCTCCATTATCTTAGCAGCGTTTGTTTAGGCCCCTTGCACTGGATCTTCAGACTTTATGCACTGAAACATTTATATAGTTTAATTTGAACTTTTTTTTTTTTGTTTCACATTCGTTGAAGATTGATTAGGTTTCACCAAGCTTAATACTGCTGAAGTAGAACTTTGTCAAGTTCTAGTATGGCAGTTTTTGTAAATTTAACTCACATGAGAAGGAGCAATGTGAATAGAGTGTTCACCGGGCTTCCACCATCTTGAATCCCCCATGATGATGCATTTCTATGCATTTAGTTTGAGACCGTGATTGTGACACCAGTCATTAGTCTGTGTAAGAGCCTTCTGAGGTATATTGATGTCATTTGGTCATTCTATAGATAGTTTATAATAACTGGTAAACCAGGTTTGAAAAGGTTAAGTGAAACCTAGATAATCATTGAAAACGATTTAAAAATCATGGTGAAAATATGTAAAGTCTACATGAGCGTTAACTAAAGTTAATGGTTGAACCCCAAGCCCTGGGATTGTTAGGCAGAAGCCATAACCTCTGTAAGTGCGTGTGTGTGTGTGTGTGTGAGTGTGTGTGTGTGTGTGTGTGTGTATGTGTGTGTGTGTGTGTGTGTGTGTGTGTATACGTACTACTGCTGTTTGGATGATTCGTTTTATGAGTTTCATCACAGGAGCTGTAAACGTTTTGTAGTACAAGGAGCACAGGGAATATGTAAAAGGTAGTCACCATTTCTGTCATCAGAATCTTTCAGTTGTGCTTTAGTTTCACACTACAGTACATGTGGCAGACATCACAGAACAGCTGTGAAAACCTTTACCGATTTTGAAAGCTACAAAACACTTAATGTTGCTACATAAGTGTGCCGGAGTGAAGTATACAACAGCTTGTAAAGCTTTGGTTTGATCAGAATTGTAGTTTGTTTCAAGCCACTGTGCGGCAGAACTAAGTGGCTTTCAGCATTCAAAGCTATAAAACACTTCTCATTCTTACAGTTTTTTTTCTGTAACTGGTATTACATTGGGGTAGGTAAAATTCTTTCAGATTTTTCCAACCATAACCAGCTAGTCATGTATCCTCAAAATGGATGTCAGAATTCACCTCTCAAGCTTTGCATTGCTCCATTCCTAAGGTGAATTTCTTGACATTCTTTTCTTAAACATGTAACCTGTTGGTTATGTTTGCAGCCCCAGTTGTAGCCCTCTGTGTTTTAGTCTTTGATCCATATTGTTCCAGTCCACATAGTGTAATATGTTGGACGGGTTCAGGCACCTAGACAGTGAGACATTTCTCTGTGGTACCTTTGGTTGGGAACACATGTTTGAAGTGGCATTCAGCTGCAGAGAAATATGGCTTTTGTATAAAGCTGTAGTGAAGGCAAAATGCCTGCCTGTTACAAATCCTGATGTACCTTTCAACCTCTTGCAACAAAAAATCTGGACAAAACCATAAATAATGAAGGGACAAAGGCCCAAAACAGGGACAATTTTTAGATATTGCTCTTATAAACTTAGAAAGTTGATAGGTTTTGCATTAGGATGTTTTTTCTAAACGGGATGAAGTATGAAACTAACATGTCTGCCATTATTTTCTGACTTCAATATTCAATGATTTGCCAGTGATTTGTGAGAAAACTACAATTTTATGAAAAACAGACAAAAATATGAGGCAAAAATCTGGACATTATGGAAAAATCCAGTGGAGAGGTATGATTGCAACTAAACAAATACTAAAATATATTAAACAGGTACTGGTAGAACAATATAACCAGATCCAGTATTACCTATATATAGTGTAAACAAATTCATTCAAACATGCCCACAAACATGAATTTTCCAACTAAATGAATGAGTATGTTCTGACAAAGTACACTGTCTCATCCCCAAACATCATATATCACCCATGTGGACAGGCATTTGGTAAACAAGCACTCTGCCTTCTCAGTGAAAACTAGCATGTGATGAGCAAAAAGCCCACACACTGTTTTTTTTTTTAATTTTGATTATGCATATACACAAAGCGTCACATTAAAGCAAAATGCTTAATAATACAATTCATAATTGCAAGCCATCAAAATGAAAAAAAAAATGTTAAGACATCCACAATATAACCAGACCCAATGTTACATATATAGTATAAACCGATATAGCCAAACATGCCCATAAAACATACATTTTATAGCTAAATATATATTGATAAAATGCACTTCTCATCCTTGGGCATCAAATATCACTCCTGGGCAGGAGCTTAGTACACAGACTTCAGGGTGAAAAATAACATCTAATGAACACATATGGATGGCATAATATTAAGTCATTTACAAGAACAAAATCTTGATTAAACAAACACACAGTCTTCTCAGTGGAAATAAGATCTGATAAACAAAACATGGGTATACTTTTTTTAGTTTGGTTATGCATGCACACAGAAGGCATCACATTAATGCAGTTACAAAAGTAAAATGCTTCCTAATACAAACTTGCCCATGCACATGATTTTTACAACTAAATACATAATGCGCTTCTCATCTTTATGCTTCAAAAGTATCACTCTTATGCAGCAGTTTAGCAAGCAGACACACTCAGTCTTCGTCATGAAAAAAAATTCTGATAAACCAAAAACCTGCACACTATTTTTTTTTTTATTTGATTACAAATACACTCAAAAGGCATATCATTAAAGCAGTTGCAAAAGCAGAGAGCTCATTTAACAAACATGCAGCCGTCTCAGTGAAAGATAATATTTGATAAACAAGTCTATACAGTGTTCCATTTATATGATTCATGGCTATAGTAAATCAAAAAGAAAGAATGTGTTTGACAAGCTCAGAAAGAAATATTTACTATCCCACATAATTAGATTTGTTCATTCTACCCATGGCTGAACAACACTTCTGTTTTTATTGCCCACATTCTTTCTTTATTGTTAAGAATGGATTAAATGTACATTTTACTCATACAGGAATTATATACCACAGCATCAATGCCCATGCATTTGAGTTTTGCCCCGAATGTATTACTGTATGCTTATAGAGTGCATTTGGTATACCTTGTTTGCTGTAGCATAGACTAGATCCAGGCCTGCTGAATCTAGCTTTGTTTGTATAACTTGAGCACTAATCCAGGCATTCTTTAAAGTATTCAATTGTATTTATTACTGCTTGGTAGTAACTTGATTAAAGTGTAGCTATCATTCTAAGTCTTTTGGATTAAGCACTTGGGCTTCAGACCAGTTGTTTTACATTAGGAAGGTTTGTGGCCTGCACTGTGGTGGCAGGACAGGTAGCTTACATCCTTCTAAGTGGGGAACTGCTGATTGAGGGCTCAGTGTCTGTTATTCTAAAAGTGTATTAGTTCTAGTTTAAGCACTTGGGCTTCAGGCCAGTTATTTTACATTAAGAAGGTTCGTGGTCTGCACTCTTGTGGGAGGAAAGGCTGGACTCTGCCCTTCTGACCTGGGAATTTCTGGTTAAAGGCTTATAGCGCCTGCATATTTGAACTGTTTCTTACTGAAATTGGTACACCTTGTTTGCTGTAGCATAGACTAGATCCAGGCCTGCTAAATCTAGCTTTGTTTGTATGCTTGTTATTTCCCTGAAATGCTAATTCCACCTAAAACGCAGCTTTTCATCGCTTCTGTGGATCCCTAGTGATATCATTGCTTACTGTACTTATTTCCTTGTTTCACTTGAAGAAAGTTACTGTTTGTCGTTTTTGCATTTAAGTTACCTGTAACACATTGCATTTAAGTTACCTGGCACTTGCTCACTAAGTCGGCACTAAAAAATTAAAAGCACTACACCCTCACAAACTCCCCTTGAGTACTTTGTTTCCCCATTGGCCCTTTTTTTCAATTATAAAGGAATTCCCAATACTATTCTAGCATGTCCAAAGGTCAGTTGTCAATCTCCTCTCCGGTCCAGCTGGTGAATCTGGGAATCTTGAGGCAATGTTACAACTGCCTCATGTACACAGACAACCCTCTCCTCCTCCTAACAAATTCCAACACATGTGAGAGATGCAACCATATAGCTAAACTGGAGGCTAAGCTCTCTCAACTCAGTACTGGCGTAACCAGTCAGGAGGAGAAGGAAACCACACTCACTACAATTCCATTCTCACATAGACCTACCACGACAGCAAACCAAACACATAAACACACAAAAACATACTCGGAGGCTCTAAATAAAAATCTGCCTAAGCAGCAGAGACCTCCAAAGCAGACACCCAAGCAACCGCTACCCCAAAACAAAACCCGTGCAACACATAGCTCACAAAGCCAGTGTGCCGAGCAGTCACAGCCCTTAAGGCTAAACAACACAGCTGATACGCTTGTAATAGGTGACTCTATCATCAGGCACACTGACGTCCCGCTCACCAGGCTGAACAAGGAGAAGGTCATGGTGAGCTGCCTGTCGGGCGCTAGGATCCGCCACATAACACAAGCACTCAGGTCACTCCAAGGCAAGTACAAATATGACTCAGTCATTGTGCATGCTGGTGTGAATGAGACGTACCTCTCTGGACTACATGAAAAGAGACATAGAGGAGCTCTCTGAGCATGTAGCCCAGGCCGGTATGAACCTGACCTTGAGTAGCATCTTACCCTCACCAAGAATGATGCCACAATATGAAGACAAGATGATCAATTTCAACAATTGGCTTAAGTATTGGTGTCATTCAAAGGGGATCCAATGCCTGTCAGCCTGGGATGACATGCTCGACAAGCTATGGTGCTTCGCTAGGGACGGCTTGCACCTGTCACCCCTGGGCTTTCAGATATTGGCAAAGGCTCTTGCTACCCCCATAGTGCCTTTTTTAGGCAAGGCTCAAAAGACAAACCCACCTCCATAGGTATCACAAGGGATAAGAAACTAAGAGTAATGCTACTCAACCCCAGAAGTCTAAACCTCAAGATGCACGCACTCGAAACTCTCCTTAGCATGGAGAACATCGATATCTGTGCAGTAACAGAAACCTGGTTCAAGGCTCCCGAGAGCACCCCAGCACTACCACGTTATACCTCATACCATGCTTTTTGGCCCCAAAACTTGGACTGAACCACAAAAGGAGGGGGAGTATCAGTATTCGTCAAAGATACCCACACCTCCAGGTTGGTGGCACAGCACAAAGCATCAGAGACTATCCATGTGCAACTAACAGTGGGTAAAACTGCCTTCCAGTTTATAGCCTGCTACAGACCACCCTCCCAAACCCAGGAACCCCACTCGGCCTTCCTGAGAACACTGGAAAATATGAAGGTCTCTCCAAACACCATTATATTGGGTGACTTCAACTACCCAAAGATAGACTGGGAGCATTACTCTAGCTCCAACACCCTAGCCCAAAGGTTCCTATAATTTATAAACTCAAATGCTGTGGAACAACTTGCTACCACTCCCACAAGAGGGGAAAACATACTGGACCTGATCATCACCAACATGGGGACTCTATGCTCCAGACCAGAAGTGTATCCCTCACTGGTAAGATCAGACCATAAACTAATTTCACTGGATATTCACATCCCGACCCCACCTCCTGCCCAGAAAACCACAGTGAAAAACTTCTCTAAAGCAAATTTCACACTCCTCAAAACCGAGGTGGAATCCTTCAAAGCCCCCAGGCCTGTGGAAAATACGGCCCAGACCGCAGAATCCTTTATAAACGCATTCTATGAACACCTTCAGGAATGCATGGATCATGCAATCCCAAATAAAACCAAGACCCAATCCTCCAAAGGCAGACGTCCTGTCTGGTGAACCCTAGCCATAAACAAACTATACAATAGAAGGAGGAAGCTACTACATGATGGAGCAAAATCCCAAAAAGGGAAGGCATCTCTGATCAGTATTAGCAAAAAACTACGGGCACTCATAAAATCGTCTAAGGCCAGCTTCGAGAGAAAAATGGCACAGGACACTAAGGATAATCACAAGGCTTTCTTTAGTTATGTTAGGAACCTGGTTGGGAATTCCTAGATATGCTCAGAATTAGTCCAAAATGGCAAAAAATACACCGAACCCACAGACATTGCGCTGAACCTGTCAACTAGGATGTTGGCAAACCCCCCCCCCCCACCAAAAGGGCAAATATTTATCCCAGCAGAGTGCTGCCCCCCTGACATCTCAGATGCTCAGGTAAGAGCCGCCCTCTCCAAAGCAAAAAATCAAAAATCAATGGGACCGGACGGTGTCCCGGGCTGCGTCCTACATGAACACCAAGAAGAGCTAAACCCAAACATAAAACTACTGTTCAGTCTCAGACTTACTACAGGATATGTACCCAAAGAGTAGCGTACAGCAACAGTGGTCCCTCTCCACAAAGGTGGTGCCTCAACAGATCCTGGAAACTATCGCCCCATAAGCCTGACTAGCTTGGTCTGCAAAGCTATGGAAAGGATCATCATGGACCTCATAAATAAAGATATTGGGGACCTACAGACACTGGATCCTACCCAGTTCGGCTTTGTTAAGAGCAGATCCTGCCTCTTAAACCTGGTCGATGTCTTTGAAACAGTCACCAAGGCCATTGACGAGGGGAAGGTGGTCCACACAGCCTACCTGGACCTCGCAAAAGCCTTCGATACAATACCCCACTCGGGCATTATAGATAAGCTCACCAGCTTAAATATAAACCCCTTTGTCACTAGATGGGTTGCAAACTGGCTCAAGGACAGAACCCACATGGTTAGAATTGCTGGAGCCATGTCAGACTCCAAACCAATTACAAGTGGCGTCCCACAAGGCTCAGTCCTGGGACCTCTCTTGTTCCGTATATATTTCTCGGAGGTACAGGCCAACACGGAAGGACTGTGGCTGACCAAGTTCGCAGATGACTGCAAACTGGGCGCCATAATCGACTCTCCAGCCGACACAAGCATCCTCCAAAAGGGCCTCATAGAAACAGACAACTGGTGCCAGAGCCATGGCCTCAAGCTAAATGCCAAAAAGTGTATAGTCATCCCTCTGGCAAAACAAAGTGCCCACAAATTACCACATAGGTGGTAATCCATTAAGTACAGAAGAAGTAATTAGGGACCTGGGGACCCAAGTTGATAGCAATCTCTCATTTGACAACCACGTGGCCAAAGTGGTTAGAAAAACATTTTATATTGCCCACCTAATCATGAAGGGATTCACATCTAGATCAGGGGAGGTCATCGTGCCTCTTTACTCATCCCTCATCAGGCCCATAATTGAGTACAATGCCCCTTTTGGGATGTACCTTACCAGACACCTGCAGCAACTGGAAAGACCCCAAAAGTACCTCGCCAAGAGGATCAAAGGGCTCAAACAGATGCCATATGCTGCCCGGTTAAAGAAACTCCAGCTCTACTCAGTGGCATATCACCAGCTCATAGGTGAGCTGTGCCTGACGTATAAAGCCATGTCCAACCCGGAATTAATGGACATGCTGCACCTCAGAAAATCCAAATCCCATCGAGCTAAGCGCTCGAGAGACTTGAACCTCAGCACTGAAATAAATAGGACATGCTGGAGGGACAGATTCATAACCCGGAGGCTCCCTTCACTCTGGAATAAAATCCCAGTCCAGGTTAGGCAGAGTCCCTCATTGACTCTCTTCAAGAGGAATCTTGATGAGTGGATGGGAGATCATAGGTTTACCCCGGGAATCACTTCTGTGTCACTGTTAAACAGAGGCACAGTATACTAACCTTGAAAAAGGGCATAGCAAAATTTATTTAAAATGGGTGGCGAAAGCCAAACACACTCTGGCTAGGCTTATAAATGCCCTAGGGCAGATAGCCTAGTATGAACCTATGAACCTATTTATTTTTTTTTATCTTATTTCACTGATATGGGCAGAAGTATGTTCCTTAAATGTTCTGGAGGTCTATCCAACATAGTGTGCTCCACACCGGCAGTCCAGCACTCTCTCAACTAAACTGTGACAAACCTATTGTTGCAGGTGATCAAAAGCCTAATGAAGAAGGGTGTACTAGAATTTCTAGTAATAAAGTTTGTTCTGGGAATATACTGACGCACACTATCACATTCTCTTCATCAACAGGCATTTTGCCTTCACTACATCTTTAATATGATGTCACCCATTTGCTTTCATTGTGAACCCATATAATAGTGTGCTGATTGTTTGCTCGTTAAATATTAAAATACACTGAGGAAGTTTTGTATCTTGCAGTGAAACCAGTTTAATTTTGTATTGATAAATTGTTTTTTACAGTCAGTGAGTTTATTATTGTCTTGAAGTGCTGGAGTTTTGGTGTCATAGATATGTATGTGAAATTATTACTACTGTGCAGTTTTTCATAACTGATAAGTACTCTGTTTTTTTTTAAATGCAAAAGGTGAGGTCGTAAAATTCCATCTCGGGATCTGCGCAACCTTTGTATGGTATGTCTGAGGTTGGACGGTCTAGAGACTGACTGCAATATTTCATAGGTTCATAGGTGTATACTAAGCTAATGACCACTGGAGCCTGTAGAAGCCTAGCTGTGGAACCCAGATGTGACTTACACATTTGATTTATATAGGAAGTGGTTTACTGAGTGTCTCTGGCCATCAGAGATATAGGTGCCAGACCAGGGTGAATTTCCAATTACCCATCCAGTTGTCCAAGTTGTACTTGAATAGGGATAGAGAGGAACTCTGCTTCATGTGGATGGGGAGCCTGTTCCAGAGAATGGGAATTCTCTGTAAAATGTATCCATCTCCCCAACATGTCCTATTTATGTTTCAAGCAAAATTTAGATATTTTAATCTAGTAGTTCTGATGCTGTTTATTTTACAGATGTGCAAAAGGTTGATCAAAACAGGGTTCAGAGATCTCTTGTATGCCAGACAAAGATCACCTCTCAGAAGCCTGTATGATACTGAGTAAAGAGACAGGGCTTTGAGGTGACCAGTGCAGGACATTGTGTTCACCCTCTGTATTCTTTTTGTAAGGAACCTTTGTGGTTCTGGGCATATGTTGGTCAAAGGCTAGGTTACTATCTACATGAGTTCCCAGATCTCTGACTAGTGAATCAATTTTTAAGGGTGCTTTATTTATGAGAGTCACGCCAGGTTGTCAATTTCCCAAAATGTACTGTTATTCTTGGTATTGTGTTTTAAGCCATGGCTTTGGCATGTGTTAGACCTTCCTGAAGGGTGTTCTCATCTTAGGGGGATTCAATGACTGCTCTCAGTTTGCAATCATCTGCAAACTTGGTTAGCCTGAGACCTTTGACATTGATTTTGACATCTGAGAAGAAGATTCCAAAGAGGAGTGGGCGTATCATAGAGCCCAGGGGGACTCCACTGGTGGCCAGCCTCTTTGTGGAAGTGGCTTCACCATTTCTAACCTCCTGGATCCTATCAGTGAGTCAGCTAGCTGTCCAGCATGTTATAAAGCGGTTTATACCTAGTTCCATAAGTTTGTTGATTATACTTGAGTTGGGTATTGTATCAAATACTTCAGCCAGATCTAGGTATGCAGTATCCACCATTTTATCCTCATCCATTGCCTCAGTGACTTTTTTAAAGAAGTCTACCAGATTCAGTAAGCATTGTCTTCCTTTGACAAAGCCAAACTGGGATGGATCCAGTGCCTGGAGGTTTCCTCTGTCATTGTTGATAATTGCCACAATTCTTTCTATGGCTTTGCAAATAAGTCTAGTGAGATTAATAGGTCTGTAATTTCCAGAATCTATTAAAGGTCCTCCCTTATGAAGGGGAATGACCATCACAGTCCTCCATTCATGTGCACAAAGCCTGTTTTAAGGCTATAGTTAAATAATGACTCCAGAGGTCCTGATAAGTCATACTTTAGATTATTCAGGAGGCATCCTGAGATGTTATTGGGAACCGCTGATGCTGTGTTCTTGGCTTTAGCAATCGTAACTAGTACATGCTCCCTAGTTTTAGTTGGTGGGGTTATGTCTGGCAGTATTTTTGGTAGAGACGAGTAAAGTTAGAACTGCTTTTGTCTGCTAACAGGTTTGCTATATTGCCAGGCTTGGTGAATGTGTCACCATTAGCAGACACTTCAGCACATTGATTGTGTGCTACCCTTGAGGTTTCTGACATAGCTGAAGATGGCTGTATTGGTTATCTTTCACCTGGGAGGCTATATTACCCTCAAAGTTAACATTGCTTGATCAAATTACCCTGCATATTTAGCTTGTGAGAATTTTTATCTTTATGGGAATTACCGTTCTGATTTTTGCCGCAATATAGTTCCTTTTGTTGCATATCCAGTTTACTTTAGGATGCCACCAGGGTGGTTTGTTTCTGGGGCTAGTCCTGGAAATATTTATGGGAGGTACAGCAGCCTCTATGCAGCCATTGACATGGTTGTACAGAGTTTCTGAGAGAAATTCTACATAGGTTGTTGTGTTCTAAGGGTTTGGAGGGGCATTGAATTTTGACAAATCATCAGTTAATAAAATGTAATTTGCCTTGGGATAGTTCCTAATTGTTACTGGGTTTAATAGGAATTACAGAGTTGATTTTGATTTTTAAGGAGATGGCTTTATGGTTGGACCTTATCAGGGAGGATGAAACATAGGGTTGTGGGGAATTCTCTCGTATTTGTGACAATGAGATCTAGTATGTTGAAGCCTCTAGTGGGCATATTCATTGTGTGGTCAAGGGTGTTTGTATTTACAAAGTCCAGGAATCTCTATGCCTGAAGGTTTGAGGCCATGTAGGATTCCCAGTCTATAGTCTCCCAAAAGTAAGGTGTTAAGTTGGATGGTAAGCGTCTCCAGTAAGTCCGTATGCAGTGTGAGTTTCTTGGGAAATGGAGAGTGATCTCTAGCTGGCTAGGATATTGTACAGGATTTTGTCCATAGTGATTTGCACATGGAGGAACTCCAGCATGTCATCCTGTTTGACCACCCTAGAAGTATGCTTATTATTGATTTTATATTTAGAAACCTCAACCTTTAGCCCTTGTCTGTGCAGCTACTGGTATTAAAGTGTGAAAGGCATTGAAGCCTTGCACTGCTGGGGTACTCTCTGCCTCTTTAAACCATGTCTCAGTAACTGCAGATGTCTGTATTCTCAAGTGTGAAGAGGGCTTGGAGGGAGTGTATTTTTTTATTTAGGCTATTGGCATTGAGCAATAACACCTTGAGGTCCTGTTGAGTTGATTTTGCTATATCGGTAGAATTGTCAGTTTGGTATTCCCTAAAAATGCAATATGAAGGTGGGTAAAGTTTTAGCCAGTATTCAAAATCCTAGAGGGGAAAGCTGCAGACCATCCTTTGTAAAGCAATGTGGTCTGTTAACTATGTCTTCCCAAGCTGAAAATATTGGCTCCCCTTAGAGTGACACCAGAAGGTCAACCAGTTTTTGAAACTGATAATTTTTTGTTCATTTTGTGGCACCATCCTCACTGATGGTAATGTGCTGCTCAATGCTAGGCTAAGACACATAGTCTGAAAGCTCATAATGTCTCTTTTCATATAGTCCAGGGAAGTGTATCTCGGGGGATTAACATCTACATGATCTATGATGGAATTGTACTGGTACCTGTGGTGTAATAACTTGTGTGTGCATGATTTGGGTGATCTTTGCTTCAGATAAGCAAATACATTATCTTCTTGTTCAGCCTGGTAAGGAGGCATCATAGTTTTGTACAACAGAGTCCCCTGTGGTAGGAGTGCTGGGAAGTGTGTGTGCTTCCCTTAGGGGCCTAGTATTTAGGGTTCCTTTGGGCTTGCTGAGGCATAACTTTGACAATGCGTGGTCTAGGTGACCTTTGTTGTTATTGCTTTCAAGTGCCTCAGCATACTTTAGTCTTCATGTGTGTTGTGTTCTATGTGAGGTGGGTGTTGTGTGTGTGGTTTTGACAAACTGATGTGCACTTACATGTGGGAGTTTAACCTCCAGTGTCATTGTGCAAGTACACCTCTCGCATACTGTGTCTATTTTTTAAGGTATACATGGTTATCAGTAAAAATAAGCCCATTGCTACATTGTCTGAAGATGCCCATATCCACCAAGCTGGTTACAGAGACATTGGGAAATTGTATATCCATGCTGTTCAGTACTTCAAATGGTGAGCTACAAGGGGTGATGTATTGGGGTTACAAGGCTATTGAGATTACTTTGTTGATGCAGACTATTAAGGGTGCTTTATTGGGGTAGAATATGGTTTGCAGTGCTAAATTCTACTAACTTTAATGTTAATGCAATACTGCATCCTACTAAATCTCCAGATATTGTTACTCAGTGCCCAACTAGCTGCTCTAAGCTTGTTGGCTCACAAGGTATTTGCTCTATATTGCTGCTTTACAGGGTGCAGTTTTATGGTGTGTTCTACAGGGAACATTTGCTTTCTAGGTAATTGCTTCTGTGAAGGGCACTGTAACACAGAAAAAAAACAGAAAACTGAATCCTCTGGCCAATAAAATGACTACACTTTAAGTCCTTTTGTGTCTTTCCCAGTTCAGATAGATGTAGCAAATACCTCCTGCCAGAAGGTGAGAAAATCCAGTCCTTGTGATGTTAAAGCACAGTAGAAGAGACTCCCAAGTGCAATGCTACCACAAATGAATTAAACAGCTAGCCTTGAATCTCTCTGAAGATGATTTTAAGACAGTCTTACAGCAGTAACCCTTGCAGGAGGAGCAATTTTTTTGCTAAAAATACAGAAAAATGCAGTTATAAAAGCAGATAATAGTAGTGATCTCTTAAAATAACATAAGCAACTGTGATTTAGCAATCAAAGGTACTTAACTTTGCCTTGATAGCAGTGAATACACTCAAAACACTTCTGAAAGACAGGCTACGGCTCCAAGCTTTGCTTAGCTCTAGGAAAATCAGCAGGAGGCAGTATGCAGTAAAGGATGTTAACTCAAGAGCAGAGCTGGTTTGCTGGGTGGGCACTCAGTGACATGGATCAATGGAAAACAATGGGTGGGATGGGTACATAGATAGCTTATACAACAGACAGCAGCAATGAAAGAAGGAACAGACTTAGGAAATCTGATTGCCATAAGGGTTGGGGGGTCTGAGGCACAGCCTTGTTAAAACCACCACAGCAAAAGATTGGGAGGATTGCGAAAATGTTTCAAGGCACAAGCAGGCTAGCTAGAGAGGCAGGCAGTCAGCCAATATTGGAGCTCTATTAGAAACCGTAGTCAAGGGACACTTTTGACTTATTTTTAACTGTTTATTGAGGCATATCCTCCAAAGGACATTTCTCATCCTGAGAAAAAGAAAGAGAAACATTAGCACCTGGAGGGGAGTGATCCTTACCTATCACTGGTCAAGACATCCATAATAGAGGCTTTCCATTCCACTCAGCTAAGACTACTTTCTGCCACCTGTATCTCTTTCTCCTACAGCTAGTCCTAGACCTGAACGTTTGGGCTTCCCAGAATGTGCTGTTAGGATAAGACTGGGGGCCTTCTCTTTGGGGTGGGACTTGTATTTGATTTTATATCTGAGACCAGCTTCAGCAATGCCCATTAGTTCCTCCAGGTCAGTGCATAGTCCTGCTAGTGTTCATTATTCCCTCTGCTTCACTGGTATTTTAGGAACATATTTTCTTTATTTAAAGAAATGGCTAGTGTTGCTGAGGTTAGACTTCGTATTGTGTTTAGAAGGGGTAAAACCCTAAAAAACTATTTTGAACATCCTACTATTGATTGTGGGCCAAACATTACACATAAAAAATGGGGCACTTACAGTTGTGGTAATTGCCCACAATGTAGGATGGTGTTGGAAGGGGACCAGATAGAGGTCAATCATCGGGTCTTTAGGTTCAAGTTCCATTGCACTTGTAATACAATAGGGGTTATATATATGCGTAAGTGCCTCATGTGCCAACATTTTTATGTTGGAAAGACAAAAAGAAAATTCAGGGAATGCCTATACGAACATGGTTTAGATATGAGGAAGGGGGATATGAAAAATGCCCTTGCTAGGTACATCAGTAGTAATATTGGTCATGTTTTTTTTTTTTTTTTTTTTGTGCTGGAATGCGTTCAGAGGGATTTTGGGGGGACCCTTGGAAGATATGCTTGAGGACAAGGAATTAAGTTGGCAATTGAGACTGAATAGTGGCATTCCTCCTGGTCTCAATGATAATTTGTCTATAACTAGTGTACTTAGATTGAAATCCTATATTGTATACAGTGACCAGATATTTAGTGTACAATGATTTAGTTTAAAATATTTTTATGTGTTTTTTTATAAATGTATTTTCATGATTGTTTTGTATTTGTATTGTGTGTCACTTTAACATATTTTAGTTTCTTAATTGAAGGAGAAATTTCATTGGGCATGAATTTATGGGTTGGGCATTTATATGTGCTGCTGTTCTGTATTCTGTGATTCTGATGAAGTTTTTTACGAAAGTGCTAAATCTGTGGAGCTTTGTGCAACAAATTTTTATTTAATTCCTTCTGCGTTGTGTGGTTGCCTTCCTGGTGTGTATTGCTGCCTGTTTCATCATTTTGGTGCTCTACTGAGACCCGTTCGGAGTCCAGTATGCCGTGAGACTTTTCAACTATGGAACCTGCAAATGTCTCTACCTTGGCTGAGCAGGCACCGGCTTCTGAGGAAGTTCTTTGCACTACCAATGTTCGACACAAATCGATGACTTCAGTTCTGTCTAAAACTACCGAGTTTCTAAGGCCAAAAGTACTCACTACGCCTAGAAAACTGATGACCAAGCGCATGCACCTGCTCCCTTGCCACAACATCAAATGCTTAGAATGGCAGAAACCTTATTCTGCTGATTTCTGCTGATTAGGGGAAGTCCGCCTTCCCCTGCTAAAAGAAAGAGATCAGTCCCCAGCAGCTTCAACAGACCAAGAGTCTGACGACTCTGAGGGTTCTGATTATGAAGACATGCCCTTATCTGCTTATGAGGATTCAGATGCAGAGGAATCCATTCCCTCTGCCTCTCCTCCAGAGGATTTTTCTTTTTGTGAAACCTTACATACTTTAAGAGAGCATTTCCAATGGGAATGCCAAGATATCCTCAGTCCAAAAAGAGACTCAGAATTTCTAGACTTGCCACAACATAGGCCTTTAGCAATGCCCCCAGTCCTGGAAGTTGTTGATGATGTCTTTATGGAATCCAGTCTTACTCCTGATACTTTACCCCCTTCTCCTAGGAAACCAGACAGGTACTACAGAGTACTTGACTCTCACAAATTCCTTTTCAAAAATCCTACTGCTGACCCAGAGGTCATTTCCCAGAGGCCTAAATGTATCAAAGCAACTACAGCTAAGAATCCCACCCCTTCTGACAGGGTTTCCAGAGCTTTGGACAGATGGGGTAAGAAAGTATATACCTGTGCAACTCTCGTCATTAGGGCTTTGAATTGTCAGTTTCACATGCTGAAGTACCAACAACATATTATGGAACTTATTAAGCAAAAACTAGCTACCTTTACAGACTGTGCAAAAAATAAAGAATTGCAATAGCTTATGCATTCTGTAAGCCAAGTCAACAAGCATACATTGCAGGGTGACCTTGATGCCCTAGAAGCATCGTGCAGGGCAGCACTCACTGGTCCTGTAGTGAGAAGGCATGCTTGGCTTAAGGAGCTGACCTTGCCAGACCATGTCAAATCAAAGTTATTAGACGCTCCTTTGAACAAGGACAATCTGTTTGGCACCAAAGCAGAAGAAGTTCTTAAAAAGATGGAAGAAAAAGCTACATCTATGCAGATAGTCAAATAATTCTTGCAATTAAAGCCTCCTAGATTCAGTAGGTATTGTTCCTCGAAAGATTGGTCCTTTCAAGCCCCCTCAAGGCCATCTCAAACTAGACCCAGGGGAAACAGACCCCCCCAGACTACAGTCTCAGGGTATGCAGAGAGGGTATGTAGAGATCTAAACAATGGAGTGTCTCCACCTCTAAAGCAGGGAGTGCTAAGCCACCCCCTTACAGAAAGAATTCCCAATGACTTCTCAACTCCACTCCCCACCTCTGCCCAACTGCTTGTGCCCCTAGGAGGAAAACTTGCCCTTCATGCAAAAAACTGGATTTCCATCACCAAAGACAGATGAGTCCTCAACATTGTATCCCAGGGGTACAAATTATACTTCCACTCACTGCCAACCCCAAAAGGGTTCCCAGACCTTCCTCCAAACCAGTGGCCAGAGGCACAAAACCAAGTTCAATTCCTGCTCTTTAAGGGCAAGTCAACCTGTTCCTGCGGAAAGATAGGTCAAGGATTCTATTCCAGACTTTTTCTGGTACCCAGAAAAGAGGGCACTTGGCACCCAATCCTAGATCTTTCAATTCTCAACACCTTTCTGGTGGTACCAAAATTCAAAATGCTCACCCTGCAGCAGCTTCTACCAATGCTAGCCAAAGATGCCTGGTTAGTCACCTTAGACTTAAAAGAAGCCTATCTGCACATCCCTATAAGGGAGTTATGCAGGAAATATCTACGCCTCAGGGCAGGATCTATGCATTATCAGTTCTCTGCACTTCCCTTTGGCTTATCCACTGCTCTCAGAGTATTCACAAAATGCCTGGCTCCAGCCATTGCTTACTGCAGACAGAGAAATATTCAAATTTACCTGTACTTGGACGACTGCCTGATTCAGACAGACAGTCAGGAAATGCTGTTGCAGCACCTGACATTTGTAAAAAAAACTTCTAACCTCCCTGGGGTACACCATCAACGAAAACAAATCAAAACTAGTCCCCAGTCAAAAGATTGTATTTCTGGGAGCTAGTTTGGACACAGCATCCGAGATGGCATTCCTCACTCCAGAAAAACAAGCCTATCTGATGGACTAATTTACTCAAATGGCCACCAGAACCCAGCTATCCGCAAGGTAAGTCCTGCAGGCCCTAGGGTTCATGGCCTCATGCATCCTACTAATTCCATATGCCTGACTGCATATGAGGAAACTTCAGTGGTACGTAAAAAGTCTTTGGTGCCAGCATTCTCAGGACCTGGAAACAGTCATTCCTATCATACCCTGTCTAAGGACAGATTTTCTGTGGTGTGCAGCACCATGCAACCACAAGGGATTCCCCTTTACTCAACCCCACGCTGCCCAGACCCTAACCACAGATGCATCAGACTATGCCTGGGGGACATATATGGATGGCAAGTGCATTCAGGGCCACTGGAGCTCAAGTCAAATTTATCTGCACATCAACCAAAAAGAGCTGCTAGCTATGCAGCATGCTCTGACAGCTTTCAGATCCCTACTCTCATCAGGACACCTGCTAATAAAAACAGACAACACCACAGTTATGTGGTACATCAACAAGCAAGGGGGAACCCACTCTTACCCACTCTGCAGGCTAGCCATGGCCCTGTGGAACACGGCCTTGGACATGCAGGTCCATCTGCAAGTTCAATTCCTGCCAGGCAAATAAAACTCACTGGCAGATGACTTAAGCAGAACTCTCCTAGACCCACACGAGTGGCATACAGAGCCCAGCACCTTCAACCTTTTGATTCAGAAATGGGGGACCCCAGAGGCGGATCTCTTTGCCTCACCCTTCAATCAGCAGCTCAGAAAATTCTGCATCAGGACACCTCACAGCAGGGCCTGGAAAGTGGATGCCCTATCCTTCCAGTGGGTAAATCTCTCAATCTGTGCCTTTCCCCCTCTGCCCCTTCTCTCAAAGAGTATTGCTCAAGATAAGACAGGACAGACCAAGGACAATTCTGACTGCCTCGGACTGATCACACCAGCACTGGTACCCACTCCTGCGCAGCCTGTCACCGGTGCCACCTACACCAGAACCCAACCCTGCTGTCTCACTGGGGGGGACAGATCTTGCATCCGCAACTGCAAACCCTAAATCTTGCAGCCTGGCTTATTCCTTGAATTCTCTCCCAGTAACCAGCCTAAGCAAGCAGGTGCTGGATATCATTCTTGAAGCCAGAAGACCCAGTACAAGAAAATCCTATGCTGATAAGTGGAAAAGGTACTGCTCCTGGATTCACTCTAAAGGAGAGGACACAACTTTGCCCTCCCTGCCTCTAATCCTGGATTACTTAGCAGATCTACTCCACAGGGGCCTATCCTTCTCCTCCATTAAGATCCATGCTTCTGCCATTTCAGCTCATTACAACACTGAGCCACCGCTCTTCTCTCACCCTCTTATCAAACAGTTCCTGAGAGGGGCTAACAACTTAAGCTGCCAAGGAGAGCACCCAGCCCTGCTTGGGACCTTAACTTTGTCATAGAAAAGCTCACACTTCCCCCCTTTGCACCTGCAGCATCAGCAGAGGTAAAATTCCTCTCGTGGAAAACAGCCTTGCTTCTGGCCATCACTTCAGCTAGAAGAGTGTCTGAGCTACAAGCACTTATGGCTGTGGAACCCTTCATTATTTTCCATGCTGACAGGGTTTCCCACAGGACTAACCCTTCCTTTATGCCTAAAGTGGTGTCCAGTGTGGCTCTCAATCAATCTATCCATTTTCCAACTTTCTTCCCTAATCCTCAAAATAAAGGGGAAAGGATCCAGTGTACATGCATTTGTGTGTACGGCCGATGGCGAAAATGCCAAAAGCAGAACGCCAGGACCGCGGAATGTCGAAGCTGTGGACGTCGAACCCGAGATTACCGAACGCCGGCCAGGCTACTATACCCCCTCTTGACCATGTTAGTGCTTGTTGCGGCGGCTATGCGATCGGGACTTTCGAATTCAACATTGCACATGACATTATGAGCATTCACGAGTCTGAGATTCGACAATTCGGTTCGGAATTCCGCCGATCGACCTTCGGTCGCATGACCAATTGGATGTAAACCAAAGGATCCTGCACTTCTTGAACATGCACAGACAGCTGAGATTCTACCTTGATAGGACTAAGCCCTTCAGGAAATCTGACCAGTTACAAGTCTGCTTTGCACCAGGGGCAGAAGGCAAGGCCATTTCAAAACAAACAACTTCCAAATGGATAGCACACTGCATCCATTTCTGCTACAAGCACCATGGGAAACCAACCCCTCAGGGGGTCAGAACACATTCCACTTGGGCAACTTCTACCTCTACAGCATTCCTCAGGGGAGTCCCTACTATGGATATCCTGGAAGCTGCTATCTGGAGTTCTGTACCCACCTTCACCAAGCATTACCACCTGCCTATCTTTTCCAAATCCAGGGCGGGTTTTGCAACAGCAGTCCTGCAGGACATACTAGCCAGCCCCAACTCTTCTTGACTGTGTCCACCCTTCTTCAGCTTTGGGAATCTACCCAAGTGTGATAACTGCAGCAGTGAAACACTAAGAACATAGTACAGATGTTCTTCATGTTTCACTGTTGCAGTCATTACATTTGGGTAATCTGCTGGCAGGTTGCCCTCAGTCAGCCTGAATAACAAAGTCTTGAGTCCTGCATCGGTTGCTGTCTCCTCTTCCATGACGTCAGGTCGTCAGGGGTATAAAACATGCAGCCGATGCTATTTTATTCAGTCTTTCTTGCCGTGCGTTGCCCAAAGCAGAAGCAGTTCGCAAGTGCCGGTCGGCCGACTCCTGAAATTTTCGCATTCGAGTTTCAGAGCCAAAGTCTTCAAACTAAAGCTAAGTACCCCGTTGGGGAAACTTTTTCTTGCTCCTTACCGATGTCACTCTACCTCCTGCCACCCAAACCCTAACTACAGATGCATCAGACTATGCTTGAGGGGCCCACCTGACTGGGAGATGCATTCAGGGCAAATGGAGCCCAAAACAAATGCATCTGCATATCAACCAGAAAGAGATGTTAGCTGTTCAGAATGCTCTGACAGCTTTCAAGGACTTACTTCATCCAGGACAACTTCTGATAAAGACAGACAACACCATGGTTATGTGGTACATAAACAATCAGGGGGGTACACATTCCTACCTCTTTTGCAGACTAGCCATGGCATTGTGGAACACAGCTTTGACTTACCAAATACATCTTCAAGCTCAGTTCCTGCCAGGAAAACAAAATACTCTGGCAGACGACCCAAGCAGAAATCTTATGGACCCGCACGAGTGGAAACTGCATCTACAAATCTTCAGCATGTTAGCACAGAAATGGGGGAGCCCCGACATAGATCTATTTGCCTCTCCCCAAAATTATCAGCTGGACAAATTCTGCACAAGAACTTATCACAGAAAAGCATGGAAAGTGGATGCCCTATCCTTCAGTTGGAAAAGCCAGTCAGTCTATGCCTTTTCCCCTCTGCCTCTTCTCTCCAAGGTCTTACTAAAAGTCAGACTGGAAAAAACAAAAATGATCCTAGTTGCTCTGGACTGGCCTTGCCAGCACTGGTACCCAATTCTAAGGAATATCTTCCTCCTTGGTAATTGCCTCAAATACCTCATCTACTGTCTCAGCAGAACAATCAAATTCTGGACACTCAGCTCCACACTCTGAACCTTGCAGCATGGCTGATAATTTAATTATTCAAACAACACCTCTCAGTAAATCTGTGATGGATGCCACTTTGGAAATCAGAAGGTCTAGTACTAGAAAATCTTATGCTGATAAATGGAAGAGATTCTGTGCTTGGAACCAAGCATAAGGAACGGGACACAGCAAAGCCCAATATTCCTCAGATTTTACAATATTTGACTGAGATGCTGGACAAGGGCCTATCTTTTTCTTCAATAAAAATACATGCCTCTGCCATCTCGGCTCATTACAACACAGAGCCCCCCCTCTTTTCTCATCCACTGCTTAAACAGTATCTTAGAGGGGCCAAAATTTTAAGGCCTCCCAGAAGATCTTCAACTCCTGCATGGGACTTCAGTTTTGTGCTGGAAAAACTCACCCTGCCTCCTTTTGAACCAGTAGCTACTGCGGATATAAAATTTCTATCTTGGAAAACAGCTTTCCTCTTGGCAATCACTTCAGCAAGAAGGGTTTCAGAACTACAGGCTCTCATGGCTGTGGAGCCTTTTATTACATTTTACCTGAACAAGGTGTCCCTCAGGACCAATCCTCCTTTTACACCTAAGGTGGTATCCAATGTGGCTCTTAACTAGACAGTTCACCTACCAACATTTTACCCAAATCCGCAGAACAAGGGGGAGCGGATTCTACATTCATTGGATGTACACAGACAGCTAAGATTCTACTTAAACCGAACCAAATCTCTAAGGAAGTCTGAGCAACTACTGGTAGCATTTGCTGCAGGGTCAGAGGGGAAGGCTATATCAAAACAGACTATTTCTAAGTGGATAAGCCACTGCATTCGTTTCTGCTACTTGCACCATGGTAAATCTGTGCCCAAGGGGATCGGGTCTCATTCCTCCAGGGCTGCCTCTATCTCAGAAGCTTTTCTCAGAGGGGTTCCAACCAAAGACATTCTAGAGGCTGCTACTTGGAGCTCTGTTCATACCTTCATAAAGCATTATCATTTGCCTCTCTTCTCCAAATCCAGGGGAGGCTTTGCCACTGCAGTTCTGCAGGGCCTTATAGCTGCTCCTAATGCTATTTAGTTCCATCCTCCCATCCATAGCTTTGGGATTCTACCCAAATGTAATGACTGCAACAGTGAAACTCGAAAAAAATGGTCTGCAAGGCTATGGAGCACATCATCATGTAACTCATTATCAAAGACATTGGGAACCTCCAAAGACTTGACCTGACCCAGTTCGGCTTTAAGGGCAGATCATGCCTACTAAACCTGGTTGACTTCTTAGACAGTTACCAAGGCCATAGACGAGGGAAAGGTGGTTCACACAGCCTACCTTGATCTCGCCAAGGCGTTCAACACCATTCCTCACTCGGGTATTATAGAAAAACTCAGCAGCCTGAACATAAACCCCTACATCACAAGATGGGTTGCCAACTGGCTTGCAGACAAAACTCGCACGGTAAGAATAGCGGGCTCCAGGTCTGACTCTAAACCAGTCACAAGTGGAGTCCCGCAAGGCTCAGTTCTGGGACCCCTACTGTTCGGCATATATTTCTCAGAAGTACAGGCAAACACAGGAGGACTATGGCTAACCGAGTTCTCAGATGACTGCAAACTGGGAGCCATAACTGACTCTCCGGCTGACATGGACATCCTCCAAAAAGGCCTTACTGAGACAGACACCTGGTGTCAGTCATGTCCTCAAGGTAAATGCCAAAAAATGAATAGTCTTCCCATTTGGGAAAAACAAAACACCCACAAATTACCACATAGGCAGAGCAGCCCCCTTAATACAGAAGAGGGTAATAAGAGATCTGGGGACCCAGGTAGATAGTAATCTCTCCTTTGACAATCATATTCCCAAAATAGTTAGGAAATCCTTCTATGTGGCCCATCTAATTACTAAGGGGTTTGCATTGAGAAATGAATAGGTTATAGTGCCCCTCTACTCATCACTCATCAGACCCATCATAGAGTACAATGCCCCATTTGGGTTGTACCGCGTAAGACACTTCCAACAGCTTGAAAGACCACAAAAGCACCTCACCAAGAGGATTACTGGCCTCAAACATATGTCCTATGCAGCCCGACTGAAAAAACTCTGGCTGTACTCAGTGGCATATCGCTTACTCAGAGGTGATCTCTGCCTGACTTACAAACCATGTCCAACTCAGAATTGATGGACATGCTCCACCTAAAGAAATCCAAGTCACTGCAAGCCACACGCTGTAGTGAGCTAAACCTTGCCACAACAATAAATAGAACATACTGGAGGGATAGATTCCTGTCACAGAGACTCCCCATGATTTGGAAAAAAATTCCTAACTACATTAGGCAGAGCCCCTCACTAGCACTCTTCAAGAGAACCCTTGATGAGTGGATGGGCAACAGAAAGTACACCCCTGGGATCACTTCATTGGCTCTTCTTGACAGAGGCTCAGTTAATTAATCAATGGGGTGGTGAAAGCCGACACACTCTGGCTAGGCTTATAAATGCCCTCGGGCTGATAGCCTAGTACCTGCCTATGAACCTAAGTTGTGTACACTTACCATAAATGTAGATGTTCGAGTGTATTCACTGTTGCAGTCCGGGTTACCCACCCTCCATCCCCCTTTTCTATAACTTTTCTTTCCTTCACTATATACTAAAGCCTTTGTGGTGTATTTGCTTTTAGATGAAGGTAAGGTTTATGTTGATAATAGTGCATTTTCATATATTTGTTTAATTATTTATAGATATATATTTTTGCTCCCCATTTGGGGTGCACCTGACATCTGGGGCAAAAAAAACTAAATAAAATGGTGTTGGCTGCATGTTTTATACCCCTGACGACCTGACGTCATGACGTCATGGAAGAGGAGACAGCAACTGATGCAGGACCCAAGACTTTGTTATTCAGGCCGACTGAGGGCAACCTGCCAGCAGATTACCCAAATGTAATGACTGCAACAGTGAATACACTCGAACATTTACATTTATAGTAAGTGTACACAACTGTACTTTGTGTACACTTACCATAAATGTAGATGTTAGAGTGTATTCACTGTTGCAGTTTGGGTTTCCCTCCCTCCAGCCTCCTTGTCTCTCTCTCCTCTCTATGTCTATTACTCACCCCTTTCAGGGGTATTGGTATTTACTTTTTACTGGTGGTATTTTCCCCACCATAACTTAGCTCCCTATTTGGGGGGCTCATGACATTTGGGGCAAGAAAAACTGATGTAATGGTGTCTCCTGCCTGTTTATACCCCTGATGACGTGATGTCAGTCCTGGAGAGACAGCAACTGACGCAGAAATACTAAGTCTCTGGTATTCGGGCCAACTAAGCACTACCTGCAGGCAGATAACCAAAGTGTGATGACTGCAACAGTGAATACACTCAAACATCTACATTTATGGTAAGTGTACACAGCTGTACTTTTTGGGCTTTGTCCCCCCATTTTTTCAGGCTTTGTCTAGATTAATAGCCCCAAGAGATTGAGAGGTATGCCTGGATGATTATACTTTGATAACTTTTAGGCATTTGTACCATGAAGATGTGCAGCAATTATTTGAGTAGGCAAGAAAACCTGCAACTCGAATATCTTACATTTACAAGTGGAAGATGTTTTCTAGGTGGTGCCTTGCCAAAAACAGAGATCCTGAAAGGGGTTTGCCCCCTCTGGTTTTGAAATATTTGCATGATCTACTTAGAGATGGTTCGTCATATGCGTCTGTCAAATTGCATCCTTTGGCCATCTCAGTTTATCTGCCCATGGACCCCCTCTTTCATCTCTTTATATGGTCAAACAGTTTATGAAAAGAGTGTTGCAGGTGAGACCCCCTTGAAAGCAAATCCTCACTGGGATCTCGGTTTGTTTTAGAAAAGTTGACCTTACCTCCTTTTGAACCTCCCTCTCAAGCTGATTTATGGTTCTTTTGTTAGAAGACTGTCTGCACATTACTCTGACATCTGCATTGTGAGTCTGTGAGCTGCAAGCTCTCGTGGTCGGCTAACCCCATCTGTTTTTCACAAGGGCAGGGTTATGCATTAATCCATCATTCATGCCTAAAGTTGTTTCTGAATTTACCTTGAATCAAACCATCAGTTTCCCAGTGTTTTATCCTGATTCATAAAACTAGGGAAAAACGATTCTACATATCTTGGATGTGCATAGGCAGCTCAGGTACTTCCTTGACAGAACAAAGCCCTTTAGCAATGCTGATCAGCTGTTTCTCTCCTATACAGAGCTAAGAAAGGTCAACCTGTCTCTAAGCAAACTGTCGTGCAATGATTGTCCTCTGCTATTGTTTTCTGTTACTCCCACCATGGGTAAATCTCTTCCAGGAAAGGTAGAGGCTCACTCGACTAGGGCCTTATTTTTTTTTATGGGATACTGGAAAGGGATGGACTCTATATAAGCATTGTAGAGGCAGTAACCCTATCCTGTTTATACGCTCACAAAGCACTACAAACTGGATTCCTTTTCAAGGTCTAGAGCTGGCTTTGCTAGGACCATTCTCCAGGGGCTCCTGGATCCTTATCCTTCCGGTGGGTAAGTTTTGAGAATCTGCCTAAAATGCTGCTTAGGCAGTGGGAGTGATGAACATAGTACAGTTGTGCAAGTCCTACTTACCTGTAACAGTAGATGTTTGAATTCCTTACTACCTCAATGGCAGCAGCTACCTGCCACCCCCCCAAATTGTGCATAGCTGACTTCACTGTTGTTAGATTTAGTTTTCATATGGTGGTGTGATTGGCTATGACTTTACTCTTGCCAGATGATTCTGGTTTCAGGTACTTTCATCTCTTTCTTTCTGGAAGCGATAAAACCTGAACACACACTTCCTGTGACAGCTGAAAGATTCCCACTGAGGATATTCTTAGCGAATCACCTGTTACAGGAAGAGGGAGGGAGGAGGAGTCGGAGCTTTTTGAAAGCTGGCCAGTGTTGGCTAACCTTGGTAGATAGCCTAAAATGCTACTGAGGCAGTAAGGAATTTGAACGTCTACTGCTACAGGTAAGTAGGACTTGCAGAACTGTACTTTCCACTATATTGGGAGAATATGATAATGGTCTAATTGAAGGCCCAGCTAAAGTTGGGTGTTATCTTTGCCTTGTCTGTTCCCAGGAAGACTGAAATTGAGCCTGCGTCATCCACATTAAATGTTTGCCCTGCAGGCCTGGTCTTCGCACCGGTTGTAGTGGAGCCAGTAATTGAAGCTGTGCCTTTTTGTCTGCACCAACAGTGAATGTCTTCACTGTTTTTTCAAAACCAGTTGCATCAGAACCAATTCCATTGATGACAATGCCCATTAGGAGGCCTAAGGTTGTTGGCACTAGCATGTTTTTAGCACAGAGATAAACCTTAATCCCTTCAAGGCCACTTTTGGTGATGACACTGTCAGCATTCACTTCACAGAAGAGTAGGTCACCAGCTCTGATGGCCATAGGTTCATCTTTGAGTATTGTTAGGATTGAGGGATTTTTGCTAACTTCTATGTTTGAGATCCTAGGTGGTCTGAGTGCAGACAGTCTTGGCACTGTCAGTTGAGTTAGGGGTAATGGTGACAGGAAGAACATCAGAACTTCAGATGTTCTTTGTGTTTCACTGTTGCAGTCCTGACTTATGCAATTTCCTGCTGTGAAAGCCCTTGGCTGGCCCAACTACCAGAGAAAAAAATCTCCCTCCTTCAAAAGCTGTTTGATGCCCTGACCGACATCAGTATGCTTGAGTATATAGGGAGCCAGCCAATGTCATGATTCAGTCTTTTCTTGCCATTGGAGCCTGAAGCAGTGTTTGTGTGTCAGTCAGTCCGCACTAGTGAGAAGTTGTCTGAAGCTAAGTACCCAGTTGTGCAACCTTTTTTTAATTGTTTGACTCATGTCAGATGAGGTTAATAATCGTTTCCGTTGTGGTAAACAGATTCCATGTGGAGACTTCCATTCTTTTTGTGTCACCTATTTAGACCCAGATCACAATGTACCTAACTGTTTCTGTGCCCGATGTCCTTCAAGAATGCAACTGCAGTCATAACGTATGGGTTGTCCTGCCTCAGGCAGCCCTCGGTCGGCCGGATTCCAAAGTCTGGGTCCGACGTCGGCTGATGTCGCATTTCTCTCCGACGTCAGAGCGGCTGGAGTACATAAGCATCAGCCGACGCCATTTTCTTCAGTCTTTCTTGCCGCGCGGTGCCCGAAGCAGAAGCAGTTCGCAAGTGCCGGTCGGTCAGCTCCTGTATTCTTCGATACTGAAGTCATCAAAAAAGCTAAGTACCCCGTTGGGGACCTTTTCTTGCCTCAGCCGATGTCAGGAATTACTGAAAAAGTTAACAATTGTCTTTCTTGTGGTAAACAAATACCTCATAAGGATTTCCACTTTTACTGTCTTCCTTGCCTTGGCCCAGACCACGACATCTCGGCCTGTGTAGCCTGTGCTCGCTTCAACAAGCACACTGTCAGGCGCCGGGCGGAGTTCGCTGAAGATTTTTTCGCCGAAAAATTTGCTTACACCATGCCGTCGGAACTTCCGACATCGCAAACTCCCAAGAAACGAAAAGACCGGGACCAACATCCTCGGCCCGCGTCTACCACCGACTCCACGCCAAAACCTAGCGCGAGTGCTCCGGTTCCCTCTGAGACGGTCTCTCCACCGCTCCGAACCGAAGACACCGCATTACCGATGACTCCGATTCCGGATATCACTCCGACGCCAGTTATTGATTTTCCTCCGGATACCGAAACCGAGGAAATGCCCGAGACCATTGCTGTAGACAAGGTCACTCCTGCACGTGGAGCTGCCAGGCCTCCTATGGCCATGTCTATTAAGGCCTACACTAGGGCTAAGGCAGCCAGCAAAACAAAACATCTTACTACTAAAACCTTACCTCAGCCTACTCCAGAGACACAAATTATGTCTATGGCTGCTGACTTAATTTCTATGATTAGAGGTTCACAGGCCCATCCTGAGAGAGGATCCCAACTTCCTTCTGATAAAAGGCCCCGGGTTGAACCCTCTGACCCTATTCCGTCAGATGAAGATTCTGAGGGCTCTGTCCACTCTGATAGCCAGGAAGAGCTCTTCCAGACCTATGAGGACTCGGATGCAGAGGATTCCATCCCCTCGGCCTCCCCTCCTGAGGATATTTCTTTTGGGGAAGTTCTGCATACCATGAGGGAACATTTCAAGTGGCAAGGACAGGAATATTCTGATTCCAGAAAACGCCTTCGGACTTTCTTTAAGAAGCCCCAGCACAGGCCCTTAGCTATTCCTCCTGTACTTGATGTTTTGGATGATTTATATTCTGACTCTAGTGCTACCCCTGACTCTCTTCCTCCTGCTCCAGCCAAGCCAGACAGGTATTACAGGGTCCCAGAAACACATTCCCATTTATTCAGGGCCCATACTGCTGATTTGGAAACTATTTCACAGGGGCCTAAAGGAGTTTCAGCTTCCACCTCTAAAAATCCATTGCCCTCCAACAGGGAAGCTAGGTCATTAGAGAGATGGGGCAAAAAGGTTTACACATCCACTACCTTATCTATGAGAGCTTTGAATTGCCTTTCTCATATGTTACAATATCAGGATTTCCTGTTAGAAGATTTACAAAAAACATTGGCCACTCCTGATCCTTTAGACAGGAAGGCTTTGCAGGAAGCTGTACATAACACTCAGCAAGTAAGCAATTACTTCCCGCAGTGTGGATATGATGCACTGGAAGCTTCATGTAGGGCAGCTATGACAGGGGCAGGCATTCGTAGACATGCATGGTTAAAAGATCAACCTCTACCAGATCATGTAAAGGCAAAACTTCTGGATGCACCTTTGGAAAAGAACAAGCTTTTTGGTGCTAATGCTAAGGATGTGTTAAAGACCATCGAAGAAAAAGCAAAATCAGTTCAGACGGTGAAAGATTTCCTCCAGGTTCAACCCCCCAGATTCAGTAGGAATTGGCCTTCAAAAAACTGGTCCTTTCCTAATCCAGAAAAGTTTCAAAGGGGTAAAAACAGACGTGGCCGAGGAAGAGGCCAATACAGAGGTCCTTACAGGGGACGACAGTGGCAGCCAGGAAACCAAAGAAGTGACGCAGGGGTTTCACCTGCCCCACAGCCACAATCTCAATGACTTTCCTCTACTTCCGCCTACCAGGGAACAATTAGAAGCTCCCTTGGGCGGGAAATTATCTCTGTTTGCAGAAAATTGGCACAGACTGACAAAGGACAAATGGATTTTGGACATTATAGACCGAGGCTACAGGTTCCATTTTCGTACCTTGCCAAGAAAACAAGGCATGCCAAACCTACCACAAAATCAGAGGGCAGAGGCTATCAAGCAAATCTCTCTGCTGACTCGGATGAAAGCAATAGAAAGAGTTCCACAACAAGAACAAGGCCAGGGGTTTTACTCAAGACTGTTCCTTGTTCCAAGAAAAGAATCTCAATGGAGACCAATACTGGATTTGTCCGCATTAAACACCTTTCTCATAGTACCAAAGTTCAAAATGCTGACTCTACAGCAACTCCTTCCCATGCTGGGCAAGGGGTCTTGGCTGATTACTCTGGACCTCAAGGAGGCATACCTGCATGTCCCTATCAGACACAGCTGCAGAAGATACCTCAGATTTCTTGCAGGGCCAGAGCATTATCAATTCTCAGCATTGCCATTTGGCTTATCTACTGTGCCCAGAGTATTCACAACATGCCTGGCTTCAGTAATTGCTCATTGCAGGCTCCAGGGGATACAAATTTACCCGTACCTGGACGACTGCCTCATACAAGCGGACGACAAATTGATGTTGACAAAAAACTTGGACTATGTCATACGATTACTTCAAGCTCTGGGATACACAGTCAACTTCCAAAAGTCAAGACTGCAGCCATCCCAGCAAATAATCTTCTTAGGAGCCAAATTAGACACAGCCTCTCAAATGGCTTACCTGACAGAAGACAAGCAAGAGAAGTTAACTCATTACTTCAAAGGTTTAGCAAAACTCACCCAGATGACTGCAAGGAGATTCCTACAGGCCCTGGGTTACATGGCATCCTGCATTCTCCTGGTTCCATTAGCAAGACTACACATGAGAAAGCTTCAACGGTACCTAAAAGCATTTGGTCTCAGCACAGCAACAACTTGGAGACAACCATACCGCTCATTCCATGCCTACAAAAGGAATTCCTATGGTGGGCCTCGGTGAGCCAGGCAAACACAGGTATGTCATTCAAAAACCACAGATAACACAGACCATGACCACAGATGCCTCAGACCTTGGATGGGGGCGCACATGGAAGGCAGGTGTATACAAGGACAATGGTCTCCAAAGGAAACACATCTGCATATAAACCAAAAGGAAATGCTGGCAGTAATGCATGCCATCGAGGCCTTTCAACACCAACTTCAGCAAGGCCATTTACTGATACGGACAGACAACACCACTGTGATGTGGTATATAAACAAGCAAGGGGCACCCACTCTTACCCCTTTGCAGACTGACAATGCATCTTTGGGAAAAATCACTGAGCCTAAACATCCAGTTACAATCCCAGTTTGTTCCAGGCAAAGACAATGTGTTGGCGGACAGCCTAAGCAGGAATTTCACAGATCCACACGAGTGGAGGTTACATTCGAAGGTCTTCACACAACTCACTTCGACATGGGGCAGGCCAGAAGTAGACCTATTTGCCTCTCACCTCAACCATCATCTACAAAAATTCTGCACAATGACATACCATCCAAAAGCTTGGAAAATAGATGCTCTCTCATTCAACTGGAACTTCCTAACAATCTATGCATTCCCACCTCTGCCACTGATGACCTCAGTATTACTAAAGATCAAAGCAGAGAGACCCAAGGGAATCATAATAGCTCCGGACTGGCCAAGACAACACTGGTACCCACTACTACGGAGCATATGTCACACCAGGAGGTGGGCCCTTCCCCAATGGCCTCTACTTTTGACTCAACACAATTCCAAAACAGTGCATCCAAACCTTCAGACACTGCAGCTAACAGCCTGGGAGATCCCATAAATAACCTCAACCTATCTCTCTCCAAGGAAGTTCAGCGGATACTAACAGAGGCTCAAAGACCATCCACCAGAAAGGTTTACTTAGCAAAATGGAAGAGATTCAGCAATTGGAATACCAGCAAGGGACATGATGCATCATTGTTGAACATCCCACTCATCTTGGAATATTTTGCAGATATGCTAAAGAACGGCCTCTCATATTCTTCCATAAAGATACATGCATCAGCTATTTCAGCTAGATATAACACTGATCCTCCTGTCTTTTCACACCCTTTGCTAAGGCAATTCCTCAGGGGAATCAAGAACATTAAGCCACCAAGAAAGGCCCCAGTGCCAGCCTGGGACCTCAATTTTGTCCTAGAAAAACTGACTTTATCTCCATTTGAGTCAGCAGCTTCAGTTGACTTGCAATTTCTCTCATGGAAGACAGCTTTCCTGTTGGCAATTACCTCAGCAAGAAGGGTTTCGGAACAACAGGCCCTAATGGCAATACCACCGTTCATAATTTTTCACAGAGACAGGGTTTCATTAAGGACCAACCCTACTTTTATGCCAAAGGTGGTATCTAGGGTTTCTTTAAATCAAGCTATTCATCTGCCTGCTTTCTTCCCCAATCCTGAGAATAAGGGGGAAAGACTGTTACATACCTTGGACATTCACAGACAACTTCGATACTACCTGGACAGAACCAAGGCCAGTAGGAAGTCTGAACAACATTTTGTAGCTTACGCCCCTGCAGTCCAAGGAAAAGCAATTTCAAAACAGACTATTTCAAAATGGATTGGACATTGCATCAGATTCTGTTATTCCTTTCATGGAAAGACTGTACCAGCCAATGTCAGACCACATTCCACCAGAGCTACAGCCACCTCTACAGCATTCTTAAGAGGGGTGCCTACTAAGGACATTCTAGAAGCTGCTACATGGAGCTCCGTGCATACATTCTCCAAACACTACAATCTCCCTCTATACTCCAGATCCAGAGCAGGCTTTGCTTCGGCAGTCCTGCAGGGTTTGATTGCCACACCATCTTTTTCCTAGAGCATTCCTCCTCCCCCAGCTAAGCTGTGGTATTCTACCCATATGTTATGACTGCAGTTGCATTCTTGAAGGACATAGTACAGTTTTGTACCTACCATAAATGTAGATGTCCGATAGACATGCAACTGCAGTCAGATTTTCCCTCCCTCCATACCCCTCTATGCCTAGGGTCCACTCCTATCCCTGTTTCTCTTAGCTGGGGATATCTGTTATGGTGTATTTGTTTTATTGCTCATTTATTTGTCTGGAATCCTGTTTTTGTCTTCCAATTTGATTACAGCCTTCCTTGGAGGGCACCTGGCATCTGGGGCAAGAAACACTGAAGAAAATGGCGTCGGCTGATGCTTATGTACTCCAGCCACTCTGACGTCGGAGAGAAATGCGACATCAGCCGACGTCGGACCCAGACTTTGGAATCCGGCCGATCGAGGGCTGCCTGAGGCAGGACAACCCATATGTTATGACTGCAGTTGCATGTCTATCGGACATCTACATTTATGGTAGGTACAAAACTGTACTTTTCAACTCTAGTACTATTAGGCGTAGAGCCGAAATCTTAGCTAGCCACCTTAGTGTTGCATCTGGTGCTAAGGGTCCAATGGCATCAACCAGTCATTCAGAGGTTGAGCTTCCTAAGTACAAAAGGGATAAAGAAAAATTGCCCAGGCTTAGGGCCTCAGGTGACAATCACTTTCCTTCGGCTAGTCCTCCAAGGTTCATGATTGCTAAAGAAGACAAGGCGTTTTTGCAGCCTCCTTCCACAACTGAAGTGGTGGTGCAGGTCTCTATCGAGACCCGTTCATACTCTGATATGCCGTTGGGTCCCTCAACTTCTGCAGAGGCCTTATGGTTTGGTTCATCTGTCCAATCCAGGGCTGCTCAGCAGTTCTCTGCTTCTGATGAATGTGGTTTAAACTGTGATGCTTCTTTGCGGCATTGGCCAATACTGGCTGCACATTCTTCTCGAGAGACTGGCATCAGAATTGTGGTTATGCCTAGCCCTAAGCAAACGCTACCCCAAAGAAGGGAACTTCCTCTGGGCATATGCCTAAGCCTAATAGTTCCCACACACAGGGTTATCTGCAGGATTTGGTTAGGTTAGCTGAAGATTTAATTTCCCTGCTCAGATTCAGACAACTCTATGCTGAGTCTCCCCTAGAGAAAAGGAAAAGGGAACCTACACCAGAAGTCCTTTCTGATCCTTTTGAATCTGCTGAAGATTCTGACCAGGTGGAGTCTGTTTTTGATGAAGGAGCCTCCCTGACTTCTTTGAATCAGATTCTGAAGAAAACCTGCCTCCCCCCAAGGACATTACCTTTTGGGAAACTGTTTATGCCAAGAGGGAACATTTCCTGTGGGAAGCCCAGGATTAGCCAAAATCCAAAAAGTGGTTTAGGGAATTCCTTGACCTGCCAGAGCACAAGTCGTTTGCCATCCCTCCAGTTTTAGAGGTGGAAGAGTATGTTTTCCTGGATTCCGCTTTGGATCTTGATTCTCTTCCTCCAACTCCTTGAAAACCAGACAGGTTTTATAGAGTACTAGACTGTCATAAACATCTCTTTAAGAACCCGTCTGCTGACCCAGACGTGGTGACCCCAGGACACAAAGGATCTATAGCCAGTTCTTCCAAAAACCCTCTGACAACTGATAGAGAGTAGGGCTGTTGATACATTTGGCAAAAAAAGTTTGCACCTCTGCCACCTTGGCTTTGAGGGCCCTTAACTGTTAATTCTACTTGATAAAATACCAGCAGACTGGTCTGGATCAGTTGAAGAAAAAAGTTCAACCATTGAGGACAAGAACCTTTCCAAAGAATTACTGGACCTTTGTCACTCCATTTCTCAAATTGCTAGGCATTCTTTACATTGCTACTGTGATGCTATGGAACTTTCCATCTGGGCTGCAGTCACTGGTTCTGTTATTAGAAGACATGCATGACTAAGAAAACAGTCCCTTCTTGAGCATGTCAAGTCAAATCTTTAGCATGACCCACTGGACAAAGAATTCCTCTTTTGGCACTAATCCGAGGTTGTACTCAGAAAGGAGGAAGGAAAAGACAAATCCATGCAAACTGTTAAAGACTTTTCAGGTTCAGCCTCATAGATTTAGCAGGAACTACCCCACTAAACATTGGTCCTTTCCTTCACAAGCCAAAAATAGGCAGAGAAAGCCCCATAGGGAAAAGATACAAAGGCAACAACAACTACAAAGTCCCAGGCAGTGGACCTCGGACACTTCCAGGCGAGGGAGTTCTAGGCCATAGGCCCCTGGCAGAAGGCAATGTACATCCCAGTCTCTCTGAACCCCCCCCCCCCCGACAAGCCTAGGAGGAAAACTCTCCCTGTTCAAGGAAAATTGGTCTCTCATCACTTTGACAGGTTGGGTTATAAGCATTTTTCAAATGGCTACACACTCTTTTCAAAGAGCCACTAAAGCACTCGGGCTATCCAAAAATTCCTCCAAACCAAAGGACAGAGGCCCTTTCCCAAATTCATAATTTGTGCTCACAGGGCTCAGTGGAACCAGAGACAGAACACCAAAAATGAAAGGGTTTCTACTCCCAGGCCCTTCCTGGTTCTCAAAAAGGAAGGCTCTTGGCGTCCCATTTTAAATCTGTCTGCCCTCAATCAGTTCCTGCTGGTTCCAGAATTCAGAATGTTAATTCTTCAATAGCTTTTACCCATGACTGCTACTCAGGCCTTCTTGGTCACCGTGGATCTAAGACACCTACTTGCACATTCTCATAGAGGAATCACACAAAAGGTTTTTATGCTTCAGAGCAGGTGCCAGTCATTATCAATTTTCTGCACTGCTCTTTGGCTTGTCTACTGCTCCCAGGGTCTTCACAAAGTGCTTAGCCCTTCTAATTGCCTTGCAGGACCAGAGGGATCCAAGTCTACCCCTACCTGGATGATTATCTAATACAAGCCACGAGTAAAAACTCCACTCAGATCTGGTGTTCATCCAGAATCTTTTGACCTTCCTGGGCTTCACCATTAATCAACACAAATGAAACATAGACCCCACCACTGGGTTGTCTTCCTGGGGCTCTTTTGGAGTAATACCATTAAAAGGCCTTCTTACCACCAGACAAGGTCTCTTTTCTGACTCAGTACTTTCAAAAGATCATGCAGAGACAATGCTTCACAGCCAGGGAATTCATCAGAGCACTGGACGACATGGCATCTTGCATCCTCATGGTCCCCCTGGCCAGGCTGCACATGAGGAAGCTCCAATGATACCTAGGGACCCAGCATACACAGCCCTTTCGACCAAGTTGCAGCTTATCCTATGTCTCAGTATGCATGGTTGGCACACACTTGTGCTCATAACCAGGGTCTTCCTTTCAGGTTCACTCTCAAGGAGCAAACCCTCACCACAGATGCCTTGGAGACAGCCTGGGGAGCTCATGTCAAACAGTTCCCAACACAAGGAAAGTGAGAAAATTAGTTCAGAGACAAACACATAAACTTGAAAGAGCTTACAGCAGTTCAAAAAAGCCTGGTAACATTCAGAGAAAAATGGAAACCAGGGGTCCTACTAGTAAAAACAGAAAACACCACAGTGATGTGGTACATAAGCAGGGGGGGTACCTACTTCTACCTCTCTGTCACCTAGCAATGCAGGTTTGGGAGCTCGCTCACTCTCTGGGGTTACACCTTTTGGCACAATACGTTACAGATGCTCAAAACATTCTTGCAGATCACCTCAGCAGAAACCTGATTTACCCCCATCTGCAGCTGGAAACGTTTCTCATCATAGCCAAGAAATGGGGAATCCCCCCAGCTAGACCTCTTTTCTACAAAGCAAAATGTTTAACTAAAATGATTATGCTGCAGGAGCAAGCTACTCTTAGCCTGGAAGAAATATGCCTTTTCTTTCCCTTGGACTCGCCTTTTCATCTGTGCATTCCCACCTTGCCTCTATTTCCTCTGGGTGCTTCTAAAAGTAAGGAAAGAGAGGTCAAGGGCAATACTGATAGTCCTAGACTGGCCCAAGCAACACTGGTATCCTCTGGTACTCAACCTAACCAATTGTAATCCATGGCAGTTACCTCAGAGAATGGACCTTCTGACTCGGGGGGAAAAACAAAAGATTGTGCATCCCAGCCTGCAGACACTCAGACTCTCAGCATGGATAGTTCCTCAACATTCTGGACCAACCCTGCCCTAAGCAAGAAGGTTCAAGACATCCAAGAGGCCAGAAGGCCCAGTACTAAGAAATCTTAGCTAAGTGAAAAAAGTTTTTCAATTGGTGTCAGCAGTAGGGCCACAATCCTCTCTTAGCCAAGATCTCTATCATCCTAGATACCTGGCTAATCTGGTTGACAAGGGCCTATCCTATTCATTACAATTCATGCCTCTGCCATTTTGGCCTATAGCCCTGTTCTTCCTCCTGTCTTGTCACACCCCCTTCTCAGACAATTTCTTAGGGGATTGATTCACATCAGGCCTCCCAGGAAACAACCTATCCCTCAATGGGACCTCAGTTTTGTTTCGTTAAAAGTGACCCTGCCTTCTATCAAACCAGCAGCTTCTGCTAATTTAAAGTTTCTAACTTTGAAAACTGCCCTTTTGCTATCTATCACTTCTGCTAGAATAGTCTGTGAGCTGCAGGCTGTCATGGTGGTAGAGCCCTTCCTCATCTTCCATCCAGACAGTCTCCCTCAGGATTAACCCTTCCTTTATTGGTGACAGACACATCTTTGAATCAAACCATACACCTGCCTACTTTTTTCCCAAATTCACATAACCAGGGGGAAAGAATCCTTCATTTCTTGGATGTTCATAGGCAGTTCCATTACTAGGTCGACGTAACTAAAACTTTGAGGAAAAACAGACCAACTCTGTGGACTTTTCCACCAGTTCTGAAGGAAAACCAATTTCTAAACAGACTACCTCCAAATGGATATCTCACTGTATCTCATTTTGTTACAGCCATCATGGTAAGAAGCCACTTCATGCTGTCAGGAATCGCTCTACTAGGGCTACTGCTACCTCTACTACCTTTCTAAAAGTAGTCCCTACAAAGGAAATTTGGGAAGCTTCTTCCTGGTCATCTCTGCATACTTTCATCAAACACCAACACTTACCAGCCTTTTCCAGGTACAGAGCAGGATTCGCCACTGCCGTTCTGCAGGACAACCTGTCTTCTCCCTAATCTACCTTCCACTCTCTCTTCAGCTTTGGGAATCATCCCACAAGTCAGGACTGTAACAGTGAAACACGAAAAACATAATACAGTTGCGTACACTTGCCATAAATGTAGATGTTAGTGTATTCACTGTTGCAGTCTTCATTCCCTCCCTCCTTCCCCCTAGCCTACAGGGTAGTCTGGTACAAACCTTCTTCTCAAGCCAAGGGGGCACCTTCTTTTTGCCCCTTCTCTTGCTTAGGTTCTCTGTCTTGGGTCCTTTACTTTAGGACCCACCTTGGGGGGCACCAAGCTTCAGGGGGCAAGAAAAAACTGAATCATGATGTCGGCTGGCTCCTTATATACTTGACACATGCATACTGACATCTGTCAGGGAGTCTGCCAGCTCTTGGAGGAGGGAGATTTTTTCTCTGATAGTTGGGCCAGCCAAGGGCTTTTGTGGCAGGAAATCCCACAATTCAGGACTGCAACAGTGAATACACTTGAACATCTGCATTTATGGTAAGTGCACACAACTGTACTTTCTTTTGGAAGTGGAAAAGGCATGCATCACATTGCCCCACCCATACACACTACTTAATCCATCACGTTTAGTAATCACTGTTCTTCTCAATAGGACCAAGGAATGAAATGTCGCCTGACACCCAAAAGATCCAGGGTGAGTCTTCTTTCACCATTTAGATAACTCTCCTTCAAGAGGACTATGAAAGGGGATATGCAAGAGGAAACACCTGGACTCTTCCTTGTAGTCCTCCACCCGGACACAGATTTTGTTGAAAAAGAGGCTTCCCCTCATCCCCATCCAGAAGACCCCATATAGGAAGATCAGTCAAATGATATGATAGAGCAGATCTTACCCTCCAATCCACCCTGTCCTGAGGAAGAGATCCTATAAGAGGTGTTTTGGGCAACTCCACCAGCAGTTCAAGTGGTTCACCCTCCCTGAAAAGAAGATGTATGTAGTTTGCCAGTGTGCAAAGAAGGAATCCAGTGGTGCAGAATATATTCTGTTGAAGTTAGACATAATTGTGTCAGCTCTCAAGGGCAGAGTCTATTGGAAAACGGGACTGTGATGATGTGAGTATTGCCAGCTATGCCAGGAGAAGTAGGGCGGGGGATGTAATAGATGCCAGCATAGCTTGCTGGAGTTTTGTAAATAATTATGTCATTTGTATATCAAACTGATTTGTACAGATGCTTTTGTTGAAAAATGTATTCGTAAAGCTGCTTGTGTTAAAACAATGTACCAACAGTGGGTCATGACTATATTGTAACTGATTAACTGTATATGTTTTAACAGAGGATACTGGAAGAGAAGAGGTTAATCTCAGTCCAGCTACCTTTGAAAAATAGTAAGAAATTAAATTACTTAATTTAGGCCACAGAGATTGTAACTTGCAGATCTGATTGCAGCCAGAGACTGAATGGCTGTGCGAGAGAATAGTTTATTGGCTTCTGTAGGAAGAGTAGAAATGTTTATGGTTTTATAGCTTCCAGATGCTATAACACATCTCAGTAAAGCTCTGTCTGTGTGTATGTTAACACATGTGCTAAATTCTGGTTCAGCAATGGGGATAGCATGGGAACCAGATGTATGTGATGTCATTCTTTAATCTAGGACATAAATTAAGTTTTAATACCATATGAGAGAGAAGTCTTAGAGCAGTCTGTTCTTGGAAGCTGACAAAGAAGGATCCCTCACCTACTTCATCTTGCCTTGCTCTAGTAAGTGACAGGGAATAGTAATTCTTTAGATCAGTCAGGAAAATATAGTGAGATTAGTTAAGTACTGTTTTCTGTATCTGTATGAAATATGTGTTATATTAATATTTCCTGTGATTGAAACTGCTGTTTATTGTAAATAGACATTTAGTATTTTCATGTTCTTTTTAATATTTATTACTAAATGTATTTTAACTTTTCAGTGTGGCTGGTCTTTTAGAGAATATCCAAGATAAAATAATTTCAGTGATAGGAAATGCTTAGCAGATAAAAAACTTTAATTATGCAAAAAAAATCACAAAGCTTTCAGGCTGTCATTCTTTAGTATGTAATAAACTTAAAATAAAATCAATTAATGACTTTTGTATAAATTAACTACTCATGTGACACAGTCCCTACTTTTAGAGAATATTTTAACATTTGAGAGTATGTATATGTATTTGGTGACACACTGTGGCCGCTCCTAAAAGCCTGACTGGTTAACATTACCATTTGTATGAATATTAATTTCAGTCAGTATAATTGGGTACCCTTGTAAGAGCTCTAGACTAGCTGGCTTTGGAGTGTCTGGCGGAACTGACTACCTTATAGTCTTGGCAGAAGGGGGCATCGCTAGTAAATCTGTGCCAGCTTTTCCCAGGTGTGTGTCAGTGTGTGTGTGTGTGTGTGTGTGTGTGTGTGTGTGTGTGTGTGTGTGTGTGTGTGTGTGTGTGTTAGCTGCTTGGAACAGGGATGCAAAGCTCTGGTTTCACAGAGTGGGTGCTGGAGGACTTAGCTTGGTCACTCGGCTGAGGACTCAAGTCTATAGCTGTACCAGTGGGGAGAATTATTGGGGACCTGGAGGGAGACAGAGATTGAAATCCATACCCTGGACTGAGTATGTTCCCTGTGTGCTCATAAGGGAAATTGTGCTTGATGCAGAGAGCTGCATCTGGAAATAGTGTGTGTATCTGTTTTTGTTGCACGTGAACATCCCTTCCCAGTGTCAGTGGTGAGGATTCAGGCTCCTTGATTGCTGGCCAGAGAGGGTGGTCTGTGACCCAGATTACCCATCCTGGGTGTCCGAGTTATTATTAACATCTCGGAAACCCATCAAGAGAAAAACATATAAACAAGCGACTTAAGTTGTCTTTATGGGCTAAGCAACAAAAGTTAGACCTGATTATAGCCCCCATTCTTTCAATACTTTGCTTTTGGTAGAATTATTTGATTAAGACGTAGGCTTCTGTTCTTTCAAAGTTCACTGCACTGCCATTTCTGCTTGTCATAAAGGCATTTAAAGCTCATACTTGGCTTCTCAACATACCTGTAAAGCCTTTGTAAGAGAAGTTTTTTTCCAGATCACCTTACAAAGATCCAATCCATTCCTAGGACTCAAGTTTTGTTCTTAAAAAATAAAATAACTTCATCCCTATTGGAACCCACAGCAAAGTTTGATCTTAAATACCCTCTTGGAATACACTTTTCCTAGTCGTAATAACTTTAACTGGAGGAGTTTCAGACTGTAAGCTCTCTTTTCAGCCACCATTTGGTGGTGCAGTGGTTATTGCCTCACAGCAAGAGGTTCTGTGGTTCAACTCTTGGCTGGGGTGCCTTCTGTGTGGAGTCTGTATGTCCTCCCTGTGTTCATGTGGGTTTCCTCAAGGTAATTTTTTCTCCTCCCACATTCCAAAGACATGCGTCTGGCGTGTTTATTCCTGGGTGTCCATTGAAAATGGGCTTTGTCCGAGTCAGACTTTCCCAGTAAGAAAACGTTAAATAAATAAATATCTCAATTTTTCACAATGACATGATAGTACTTTGCACTACCCCATCATTTTTGTCAGGGGTATTTTCAGAACTTAACCTGATTTAGTCCATTAACCTTCTAGTATTTGTTCTAAAGGAGAGTTCAGATTTCATTATCTGGATATTCACAGATAGCTGTGATGTTGTCTAATTCACACAAAGAATTTGAGGCAAGTTGACTTTCTCTTCCTTTTGCCCCTAACTGACTAGGTAAAAGGGTAACCAAAATCACAATGTACAGGTAGTTTCCTAACTGTATTGCCTTTTGCTATACATCTAGTAACAAACCCTTGATGCTGAAATGTACTTTTGCACACAAGGTCTGCAGTAACCTTGGCAGCCTTTTTCAAAGGGTTATTTATGAATAATGTATGTGCTGCAGCATCATAGTCCTTTTTGCACACCTTTGATAAACTGTCTGTTGGATATCATATCAAGTTCAATAGTAAGATTTGTTGTTGCCATGTTTAGGGGTTTATTGTCATGAGACCAGCCTTTCCTGTTTGGCTGGGGACTCTGTACAGAATGCAGACTGGATCAGCTTGGATACAACATTTATTTACCCTAATGATAGATCCAGCCGATCATTTGTCAGCATCCTGTAGTATATCCACTCACCTGTCTACCATTCAAATTGTCACCTGTGCATATATCTGGGGGTAGAACAGAAGCTTTTAGGTCATGCTTCTCCTTTCTGGGCATCCTTTGCCATGTCACATGGTTATAGAAGCCACACTGGGTCTGGAGAGGGAATCAGAGCATCATGCGAAGGGGGAAATAGCCTGAACTATCAAGAGAGTGAAATGTTGTAGAAAATATGCCAGCAGCAACCAGCCCAACATATTATAAAATGTGAACAAAGGATCAACTAGCACTAGCTCTGTCATTATGGTTCATACATACATACTTCTGTACAAATAATTCAAGTTTGGGGAATAATGACCTTCTAGCCTACAAATATACCAAAACATTTGTTCCCATAGTAAGCATCCAGGCCATTCTTAAAATTATTTGAACTAGTGCTTGCATGAATGTAATTTGGTAAATTATTCCATGGACCAGCTATTCTCTGAGAACCAATTATTACACTTCTCATTCCTATAGAATCTTCTACATAGGCTCTCTGATTGCTCTCTATTACTTTTTGATGACCCCAAACATTCCTAGAGGTAGTTGCCTCTGTATGCCCTATATACTTGAATTACATCTCCTCTTAAATATATATATGAGATACTGCACAAGCTCAGATGTTTAGTCTTTCATAATAACTTAAAAGTTCATATCCATGGATGCCCTTGGTATATTTCCACTGTACTCTCTCCAGTTTACTCATGCTTGTTCTCTTATAAGGTTTCCATTGTGTTTTTTCATACTCAAGTTGAGGTCTAATATAACTAACAATCAATGTCTTCATCATTTCTGATTTCCTACACTTCAGAAATCTTTTATACAACCTATAGTTCTGCAACTGAAGCTTGTTTATTCAGAGCTTCCTTGTGCCTGACTTGGACACCTGTGACTGCAAGACTTGGATTGCTTCTAAAGTCATCTGGCCTACAGAGCTGATATAAGTATATATTTTTTGCACTTGCTCTGTTTTAGTGATATTTAACAGTTCTGTGCTGCATTTATTTATTTTGTTGAATTTATCACTGGTCTTCAGCCTGCACTTGTTAAAGAAACCCCATCTTTTTGTTACTGTACTGCTGTTTTAACAATATTCTGATATTTCCTTACCTCCTCTGAAACTGTAAAAGCTGTACTAGTGTACTAAAATATTTCTAAGTTTTTGTGTGCAGTGAACATTTCTCAGGGTTAGTGAACTTGTTTCCAAGGATTCCTGATTTTTCAGGAATTCTTACTTCTGTTGTAAAACATTTGTTACTGCACTTGAGCTCAAATTCAGTTTGTTTTACATTGGAATGATTCATTTGCACTGTGATAGGAGCAGAGAGCTAAATTTGACCCATCCAAGGTGGGAACTACTGGTCAATAGTTTGTTTTTATCTGATTGGCCTGAGGGTTAAACTTTATAAAAGTCTTTCATCCTACTTGTATAAATACGATGAGCAAGCATGGTTCCTCATGCTTGCATATAAGCAAACCTCTCCAGTTTAAAATCCTCTGTAGGAAATGTTCTCCATAGTCTCCCACTGTTCACAGCTGCTTGAAGAGCTGCTAGATTGTGCATGTGTAGAGGGTGTACTACAAGTCATCTAATAATATACTAATAAACACTCTCTCTTTGACCTTTAATTGACTCTCCCTTACTCCTTCCCATGAGAACTTGTGTTTTTCTTGCCTTACATAGCATAGGCTATTTTCAGACCTACTGAATCTAGATTGTCTGGTGTCACTGTGCTCTTAGACCAGCTGTATTACATTAAGAGGGCCTCCCTGCACCCTTGTGGTAGAACGTGTAGCTCAGGACCCATCTGAGTTGGGGATTGTTGGAGAAACGCTCAGTTTGGGACTTCCCATTGGTAGTTCTGTTTAAAGCTGTTTAAACTTGCCTGTATAAAAGCCTCACATTTGCCCAGGTTTGCACTCAGTATTTGGGAACTTTTGCCAGGGGTCTGGAGTGCATCTGCACTGAAATCCAAGGCATCCACTGAAAAAAAAATGAAAATAAGTATGTTTTAAGCCAGCACTACACTTTAACTGTATTTAATTGAATTGCTGCTTCATTTTTGCTGTTTGTGATCAAGTCCAGCTAGCTCACTTCCTTCCAAAATATCACATTCAGAAAAATCCTGCCACAATGGACGGGCAGTTTCCAATCATTTCTCCTACCAGCTTAATTGATATGGGCATCTTGAGGCAATGTAGCAATTGCTTCATGTGTACTGACAACCATTTACTCCTAAAGCAAACTAACACCCTATATGAGAGATGCAAATACACTCTGGAATTGGAGTCAATTCTCTCACATAAAAACAAACTAAACATCAAACAGGTTGTCAGCACATACACCTCAACTGTCACTTAAACTTCACCTCTCCCACAAAATAAGAGCACAACACATAAACCCACATCCATGGAGGTACTCACTAAAAGCCTAGCAAAAGAACAGAGACCGTCCAAATGCACACCACCCAGACTCACCACTAAGCATAAAAAAAAACACTGCACATATCAACAAACACACCCATGTTTCAACAGATAAGCCCCTGAGGCAAAACCATCAAATGTCTTGGCCATAGGCGACTCCATAGTGAGATACACAGATGTCCCCCTCATCAGAATGGACAAGAAGGTCCCAGTCAGCTGCCTATCAGCTGCCAGGATCCGACAAATCATGCATGCACACCAATCACTCAACAACAAATACCGTTATGACTCTGTCATAGTCCATGTTGGAGTGAATGACTTGAGACATATGTCTGTGGACTATAGAATGATATATCCCTAGCCCTAAGCAGTATCCTGCTGTCACCCAGGATGATGCCACAATATAAACAAAAAATGATTTGACTTCAACAATTGGCTCAGCTTCTGGTGTCAGTCCAGGGGGATCCAGTATTTGAAAGCCTGGGAGGATATGGTAGACAGATCTCGCTACTAGATATGGTTTGCAACTGTCCTCCCAAGGCTTGTGGATACTGGCAAAGGCCCTTGCCTCCCCCATGGTTTCTTTTTTAGGCAATGTCAAAACCACAAATTTTTCAATGTAACAGAATCTAATTGAGGCAAATTCAGGACCATGCTGCTTAGTGCTAGGAGTTTAAACATGAAACTGAACTCCCTGGAAGCACTCTTCACCTTGGAAGTTACTGATGTATGTGCAGTTAACGAGATATGGTTCAAGGCCACTGAGAGTACCCTGGCCATGCAAGGCTGCCATTATCACATTAATAACAACATGCTAAGCATGCAATCAGTCGTGAGGGACTTGGGCACCCAGGTTGATAGCAACCTGACTTTTGACCACCACGTTGCTTTCATTGTACGGAAGGCTTTTTACATGGCTCACCTCATAAATAAGGGTATTTCATCCAGGAATAAGCAGGTCATAACATCCCAGTACTCCTCCCTTACCAGCTCCAGTATCGAGTACAATGCCCCCTTCGGTGTGTACCTTGCCAAGCACATGCAGCAGTTGGAGAGACCACAGAGTTTTCTAACAAGGAAAATTCAGGGTCTCAAAACACCTATCCTATACAGAAAGGCTAAAAGTCCTGTTTCCTCTACTCAGTCTCATACAGACTGTTCAGAGGTGACTTGTGTCTGGCATACAAGGCCATTTCAGACCCAGCCTTGATGGAGTTGCTGCATATCTGTAAGACAAACTCCACAAATGTAACCCGCACGCAAGGCCTTAACCTGGTTTGTGACATTAATAGAACTTGTTGGTGGGATAAATTGGTGTCCCAAAGACTTCCCCCATCTGTGGAATAGACTCCCTCTCCATATCAAGCAGAGTACCTCTCTAGCCCTCTTTAAGAGGTACCTGGACGACTGGTTGGGAAACAGAAAATATACCCCTGGGATCCCACCTGTGTCCCTGCTGGACAGGAGAAACAGGTGCCGACTTTGAGGGAACATGGGCAAAATTCTTGGCTAGGCTTATAAGGGCCTCCGGGCCAATAGCCTAGTATCATCCTATGAACCTATAAATATAATTTGTGTAATGTATGTATTTTTTAGGTACATTTGGTACTAAGTATTTTTAAGATGTCTGTACAGATATTTTTACAGCCTTTACACTTCAACAGGGTTTCTTAAATCGGAGATGTATTTAGTTGCTAGGGAAGATCAATTAAATGAATGAATGGGGTGGGTACTTGATTGGTTTTGCAGTATAGCTTGAACATTCTCCTTTAATTTAGTCTGAGGAAGTCCCGTTTTACACTCTGTGACGAAAGTGCTTAGTGTTTGAATAAAAATTTGTGGATTTTATTTCTTTGTAGTGTGGTTTGCTGTTACTTTCTTTGGTACTGGGTGTGGAACTCTTTGAGGGCTAGTTATATATTTTTCACTATTTTGTGTGAATTCTGCTGTGGTTGTTCTTACCTTGCATAAGATTTTGTAAATATATCTATAATCTCTTGTGTCTAAGAATAAATTTTAGAATTTGCACACAGTTTATCAATTTGTATGTCATTACTCCTACCAAATCTTGTGCATCTGTAAAATGGTTTCCCAAGTCCCTCAGTATGCTGATTATCTTTCTACAAATTTTCTTCAAATTTTTCATGATATTGTCTCATACTATTTATTTATTTAACATTTGTTTACTGGAAAATCTGACTTGGAATTTGATGGTCCATTTTATTAATTACATTTTTCAAAGTTGTAGTTCAAACTTCTATGTATTTTTGTCTCTCACCTTAATCAAGTATCTTGATCTTGTGGAAAAAGTCCTGCTTAAGTTGTGTGCCTAAATCCTGATGATAAACATTTTTTTGTTTGTTTGCATTCAAACAATTACTGTTTCAAAACTCTTCACATTCGTTCTGCAGTTTTTAAACTGAACACATTACTCCAATTAGTTTTACATAGTGAACGTTTTGCTTCCATATAACCTAGTATTAATATGTGCATTTGTTTAGATTTCAGTTTGGAAGAATTATCTACCAATGAATTAACCTTTATAACCGCATGATCACTGTACATTAATGGTAGCAAAACTTGACATGAAGTAACAATTCTTTAGGACCGCAAACAATGTCTAGTATGGCTGGTTCCCTGTTAGACTTTTTTTTTTTTTTTACAATCTGAAGCAATTGTTGTTCCTGAACATACATTGTAAATAATTTCCTTGCTAATATTGTTGAATCAATATTATTCCAGTCTGTTTCTGGTAAATGTAAGTATCGCACCAGTATTGCAGCGGTAGCATTGTTGCATCACAGCAAGAGGTTCTCCCGTTCGATTCTCGGCTGGAGCGCCTTCTGTGTGGAGTCTGCATGTCCTCCCTGCGGTCGAGTGGTGTTCGAAAGACATGCATAGAATGGGCGTGCCTTCGTTGAAGGTTGGGCGTCGAGCTGGCACCTCAGCACCCGTAAAAAATCTACTGCCAATCATTAGCAAACCGGAGTTGCGCTGGGGCGAACCCTAACCGGGAAAAGCCGAAAGAAGAACACCAGTGTTCATCTTCTTCCCGTCTTTCATGCAAGAAATGTATGAATTCCTCTTGGTCACGAGCACCTGACTTTGGTGGTACATGCACTCCACAACTGTTATGTGTTCACAGATGTCTTTAGCATCATAGTTGCACAATCTGCAGTATTGGTGCTATCACTGAACATGTAATAATCACAGGTCTCATTATAATCTTTAATCCCTATCAAAACAACTCCAACTGATTTTTTGTTAGATTGTTTGTTACAATAAAAACATTTATAGCCTGACAGAACTCGTTTCTAATGTTTAACCATGTTTCATAAGCAATGACAACATTATTCTTTTGGGAATGTAGCAAATTGTTCAAAAAAAACTTTATTATTAATGCTCCTAACATTAGCAACTGTCAGAGATGCATCAAAAATTGCTAACTGAACATTTTCGACTTGGCAAAAATCCTCCCTTGTGTTTGTCAAATATTGCAAAATGTCTGCTGCAAAAATTCTCTTCCTTGATCTTGGCAGGTGCACACCACCCTGTCTAAACACATGTGCCCAAAATAAAGCTTGAATAATATACACATTTTTGTTTTTTAAAAATGAATATTTTTTCATGTAGGCATTTACCAAAAGAAATATTTTCATTCACTGTGACCTGACTGTCCTTTCTATATGTGATTGAGAAAAATAAATCCTAATACCTTTACTTGATGTGCTATCTAAGAGGGTTGTAGGTTGCCTACTAACAGTCAGAGAGTCCTTGTGGATGAGATCATTTGTACAAACATGAATAAAAACAGATCCGTACTTCCTAACATTAAGGCATTCTAAAGTTTTTCTCACAACCTCTGCTTTTACTCTTGGCAAGCATAACACTATTTAATGTTCATTATCTTCTCTGCAAATGCTAAGTATCAGTTCCTGTAATAATTGAATCAGCAATTACAAGAATATCGTTTCTGACCAGAGCTAATTAAGTAATATACTTTCTGTCAGTCGTTACAAAGAAATGAGCTTCATCAGAGTTATTCTTATTAATCCCACTGTTTTCGTTGCTTATTCCATTTGCAAACATACGGTTTTCATCCACAGCTTGAGCCATGTTGTCAACTTCTGTCTTTCTCCTCTTTTTTTCTTGCATGGTAAGTACATAACTTTCACTTATAAAGTGTTGTGCATGTTAGTTTACTGGGTAACACTAGTGCAGAGTTAGCATTGCTGCTTTACATTTCTTGGCCCTCCCATTCATTTCCCAGCTAATGTGCTTGCTTGTGTCCTCACATCTGCTCTGTTTTTTTGCCAAGGTCCAAAAAGGCATGTAGATGGATGAATTGGTGATTCTGTAAATGGAATATATAGATGCAGGCTAGGTTTGTGAGAAAGCGTAAAAGCGTAAATCAGGTGTATAATAAAATGAATGGACTGCTTCAGCAGTTGCATGACTCCGTAATGTAACCTGCAGTTCTTCTAATATTTCTATCTTTTGTTTTAAACTAGCACCCAGAATTTCAATGATATGCTCCACAGCAAAACACTTACTTGCATTATCAATTCTTTACTATGTCTTTTTGCTTTAAAAGTTGATATTTTTCTTTTTTATCCAGGGACTAAATCTTCAGAAAGACTGTGACCGTAAAGTGCTATATTCCTGCTTCTGGAAGTTTCATGTGCACATTGCTACTGGAGCCAAAGTCCAAGTTTATTTGAGGCCATCCCAATAAAATGATAATTTAATTTTACTAATGCTCGATGTTCCCGAAAAAGGTATTGTTGATTGCATTATTACTTTTTCAAGTGTCTGATGTGTGTAAATTGAGTGGAATTAATTTTTAACATAAACATCCATTAGTTGTGCAAGAAGTTTGTTAATTCAGTGACATTTAATTCTTTCAGAAGATAATTTTGCTCCAGGAATTGAATAAAGCTGCAGTGATTTTGTTTCTAACAAAAGTATAACTAATTCAGCTGGAGAATCACATAAACACAAGCAGAATAATGTTTTTAGTTGATTCAGCCTTGTCACCTTTAATCTAAGCATAGCTCATTTTTCTTTGCCAAGGGAAACTACAATGCATAATAACTCACAAAGGTAGAACTGTGGAAATGTAGTTAGTTAACCTGTGTACTGCTTTGTTGTGAATCAGAAAGGTTTCAGTTTATACAGAAAATATATTCACTGTTTGAAGTCTGTTATGCTTGCATTTAGAAAATGGTGTGTTATTTTGAGTTATGGTAATTGGAAATTTGTGTTTTGGGCATTATACACAAAATTTATTTCATATGCTCTGGTAGAGTTTCAGTTGTATCTAGAACAGAAGTCCTATTGAAAAAGGGATAATTAGTAGGGCATATAAAATGTTGCATGATAAATATAGTAATCAATCAGCGGAGGTTAGAAAAGATTGAGAAGAGAGATTGAATAAGCAGTTATCTAGGAAACAATGGGGAGGACATATGAATAACTCCTAATTGCGCGACAATCTAGAAGATTTAGAATTTTTGCTTGCAAGTGTTTGCATATGTATTTTTACACCCTGAACAGCCTCCAAAGATTTTTTTCATCCGGTTGATGGCAAATATTGGAGGTGTGATGAGGAAGAAAGATGTAATTGGGAAGATTTGATTTGGGAGTGCAGTCAGTTGGCACAGTTCAAAAATTCCCTACAGAGTACTCCTGTCAGAAATATTGGATGAGCAAATGGATGCAGCTAAAGAATGTATTTATTTATTTTGTGAGCTGGGATGCAAGATCTGATTTTACCAGACATGGTAAGGCCCTGCTAAGTTTAATTCTTGAGGGTGCCAAAATAGCAATTACTATAAAATGGAAATCCAAGTCTAAACTAACTGTAGTTGAAGTATTGAATATTGTAACAGAGATAAAATAATTGGAAGTGGGATCTTTAGAAAAGGGCAACAGCAAATTAAATAGAAAAATATAAATTGTGGGAGCAATTCATGCAGACTAATGTTTCAGATGATGAGGAGTTTTAAGGGAAGGCAGGAACTGAGCATTTATATAATGTTAGATTGATGATAGCTATACAAAAAAACATGATGCATAATGTTTGTAACTAGGAAAATGATAATATGGTTTGTTTACTTTTTTATGAATGTATATATTTTCCTATGTCTTAAGAGAAAATTAAATAAAGGTGTTACAAAACTTTCTAAAAACATAAATTAGAACATCCAGGTTTTAGTATTTTAAAATTGACTGACAACTGAAATTAAGACCATTATCTGAATAGGTGTCTTATTTAAATATTTAAGCAGTATGTTGTTTTGGCCCCTTAGAGCAGGCAGTGGATCCTTTAATTTAAACAAGTTGAGAAATCTGAAAGAATGTTTGGTGCAGAACTTTAGAATATATTTGGTTCATGCACTTCAAACATTTCCAGTTTCAGTGTTGTAAACATGCTCCTTGATTCTGTCTTAAAAATGAGATATGTTTCACCTATATGAAAAGAGCTACTGGTGAAGTCATTGGTGATTAAAAAAAAAAAAATCAGAACTGGGATAAACGCAACTTCCTGTACTGTGTATTCACTTACATTAGTTACAGTTAAAATGTTTATCTGTATTTTTGCTAAAATTGGATTCAGACTTTTCTTTTTGCTTAACAAATGCTTTATGGAATTTGTTGTGGGCAAGGGGTACTGACCTCCGTAAACCTCATGTTTCTTCTAAATTATTCTATTGGGTTCTAATAATAATCTGAATTTCCCTGTAAATGAGACTGTAAATTAGTCTTACATCTGGAAAGTGTTTGTTCTGGAACTGAAGGCTGAAAAAGCTTGAAAAATGTTTCTATTTAATGTTATTGATGCTGTTCATACAAGTATTGAGTTTGATACAATTTGCTTTAAAAAGTTTCACTGCACCAGTATGGAAATTCTGTTGAAGCATTGTTCAACCTTAGAAAACTATTCTTAAGAACTGCTCTGAAATATGTCCTGGGCAACCACTTTTGAAATAAAAAGTTTGTTGCGTAACATTTTTCCAGAAAAAAAAGAACATATATTTCCTGGATATTACATTATTCACAACCAGTGAATATATTACAACAGGTCTTTTTAAAGCCTAGAAATTCACCCCTGTATTTGTTCTTGGAACTACTACCATCCAGTTTTTTTGAAGAAGTAGACAAACTCTTCCAGAAGGTGTTTCAGTCGCAAAAGTAAATGCAGAATTAAATCACAAAAAATAAATAATAAAATAATAATAGATACAGTTCAATTTAAACATATTCTTGTACAAAATACGGTAACAAGAGCAGAGGCAAGCCACTGATATCTAAAGTAATAATATTTTTTGTAAAATGTTATTATATGCCATGTGCTTACCTATTGTGCATTTTTTCAAATCTTCCTCCAGTTTCTCTATTCCCTCTTTCATTCCCTACAGTTTGCCTCCTCCTCGTTCTGTTCCTCTTGCTGTCATGGTCTGTCCACCTAGTTAGATTATAGGCCATTGCCTGTGTGGTAAAGTGTGGGTGTCCCCATCCTCCCTTTTTTTCCTTCTCAGTCTTAGTTCTTCCCTCCCTCTTCTTTTCTTCTTCTTCCCTTTTGCCACCCATTCCTCTATCTTCTTTGGACTAAATTGAGATCTCTCTCCAACCGAATGTGTTACCACTGGATCGATCATCATCCTGATTACATTTGCTTTACGTAACTTCATGAATGTTCTCATTTTCTCCTCTTTGTAGTGTCTCTTTTGTTTTGCTTTTCAATTTTCCTCCAGATTGTATTTTTTCTCACCACATCTAACAATGTGTCCCAACTCTTATGCCTAGTTACTTTGGGCACTATTTTACTCTAAAGGCCCTGTTCCTCCATTTTCTTTCTCTGCCCCCATCCTCACAATCGCCATTTTTTCTTTCATATTACACCTTAGGCCTGATAACAGTTTGAACCTGTAGAGCATCAGGATTCATAGGAGTTTCAAGGCAATTTAATCTCACAACCATCAATCCACAGGCTGTATCCCCTTTTTGAAAGAGGGCTAGGCTAGTTGTTCCCTAGGTAAGTTAGAGGATGCCCACCCAGTCATCTAGGTTCTGTTTTAAGGATAATAGTATACTGCACTACTTAACCTGCAGGGCAGATTATAACAGAGCAGGGGAAGGTGCTGAGTAATGAATCTGTCAATCCATCACTTTCTGTTTACCTGCTGTTGAAGATTTATGTCCTTGGTTCTGGTGTTTGCTAAGCTAGAGGTATAGGAAAACAGGGTCTTCGGTGGCACAATAGGCAAGGCACAAATTGCCCCCTCAAGAGTCTAGAAGATGTAATATATAGGGATAGAGCTTCTAGCCTCTCTATCTGTCAGGGTCTTTAAGCCTGAAATTTCCTTAGGAACCTTCAGAATTTCCCTAGTTGGTTGGTGTCAAGTGAGGTACATCAGAAAGTGGTTATTGAATGAAGGGAAAATGATGTCTGTAGTTTGGGATGATATACCCTTGGCTATTAGTTGCACTAAGTAGAAGGTTTTTCTGTCTGAGTTGTTGCATGATGGTTAAAGGAGAAGTAATTGTTAACCCAAATACCCAGGTCCCTGACTACATTTTTGTTTAGTTATGGAGTATTGATTATACTCTATGTTGAAAGTAAGGGTTATTTGCCAGATAAAATTTTTCACATTTAATTTCAGTCCATTTTCAGTACACCAGGTAGTAACTAGGGTACAGGTGTCAGAAGAGAGTCTTGAAAGTAACACCCAGTTTGCAATCTTGTGCAGACTTAGTTAACCAGAGGTCCTGGGTTTCGGTTTGAAGATCAGAGAAATAAATTCCAAAAAGACAGGGTCCCAGTACAGAATCCTGGGAGCTTACACTAGTTACCGTCATACTTTCAGCTGAAGCACCCACAGCATGAAATGTTTGAGTTCTTAGCGAATTTGCTATCCATGTTACCACATAGGGGTCTGGTAGATGAAGCTCAGCTTCTCTATGGTCTCCTTGGCCATAAGCTAGTAAGAACCTATGAATCTATTTAGCTTGCTTACAGTGTTCACATGTGGGTATGTTATCACATGCTAAGTTGAGATGGACTTTGTGGACAGCATGACCACTGTCAACAGCCTCTGTGACCAACTAGAAGAAGTTAACTAGATTTAATAGGCAGAATATCCCTTTGATGGTTGACCTTTTGCGGATCTATCCTAATGAGATTTTTGATATCATAATTGATAAGATCAGTTATGATACATTCCGTAGCTTTGTAAATCGAGCTCATGAGGTGGATGGGTCTATAATTATTGATGTCTGTGACAAGGCTAACCTTTTGGAGTGGTATAGCCACTGTGGTGCACCGTAATTTGGGAACAAATCCTGTGGCTAAGCATAGGGTAAATTATTAGAGAGGGCATGTTTGGTGCTATTTATTAAACATCCAGGTATGTTGTCAGGTCTCATGAAGGAAATATTGTTGGCCTCTGATAACACCTTCAGAACATATTCCTTGGTTGTAGTAAAAGTTGTAAGGAATTTTGAGCTATGTGGCGTTTGTATAGATGTTTTGGGAGTGAAGTTTGCATTAAATGTATTAGCTGTTATACTGGTGATATCTTTTGGGTTGGAGTGCATAGTCCCACTTAGGGTAAGTTGTAAGCATAGTTGGATATTGTTCACTGGTTTCCTAATGTAGCTAAAGAAGGACTTGTAGTTACCCATAGACGCCGTCAAAAGCGTGTTTAAGTTCATGGGTTGCTTTACTAGTACTGATAGTATTTTTCAGTTTCCCAGTTAAAATTTTTACTATCCTTGTTTTGAGGCATTTTGAATCTGTTCTGTAGTTTTTTTTCTTCTCTTGTTGTAAAATTTTTATATTGTAGGACCACCGAGTTGGTTTGTTTTTTAATTTGCCATTGTATTTTGCCCTAGTTGGACTGCTAATGCTATGCATTTGTCTAAGTGGGTGTAGAACTTCTTTGTGAAACTGATTGTCAGTCTCAGAAATGGTGCTGTCAGAGGTGAGTTTTGAGATTTCTTCATATAGGTTCATAGGTAGGTACTAGGCTGTCCGCCTGAAGGCATTTATAAGCCTAGCCAGAATGTGTTAGCTTTCTCCACCCCCTTAGATTAGTTCCCTGTGCCTCTGTCCAGCAGAGCCACTGAAGTGATCCCTGGGGTAAACTTTCTGTTTCCCATCCACTCGTCAAGGTTCTCTTGAAGAGTGTTAGCGAGGAGCTCTACCTAATGTAGATTGGTATCTTGTTCCAAAGCATGGGAAGTCTCTGGGACAGGAATCTATCCCTTCAGCATGCCCTGTTTATTGTTCTGGTGAGGTTTAGATCCCTAGAGCATGTGGCTCGAGGGGATATGTTTTTCTTTACGTGGAGCATGTCCATCAATTCTGGGTTGAAAAGATCACCTCTGAGTAGGCAGTATGCAACCGAGTACAGCTGGAGTTTCTTTGGTCGAGCTGCATAGGGCATCTATTTGAGGCCACTGATACTCTTGGTGAGGTACTTCTGTGGTCTTTCCAGCTGTTGCAGGTGTCTTGTAAGGTACATCCCAAATGGGGCGGTGTACTCTGTGATGGGTCTGATGAGTGATGAGTAGAGGGGCACAATGACCTCTTTTTGATCTGGATGCGAACCTTTTTGTGATTAGGTGGGCCACATAGAAGGATTTTCTAACCACTTTGGCAATGTGATTATCAAAGGAGAGATTACTATCTACTTGGGTTTCCAGATACCTTATTACCTCTTCCATATTTAGGGGACTACCACCTATGTGGTAGTTTGTGGTATATATATATATATATATATATATATATATATATATATATATATATATATATATATGTATAAAATCATAAGAGGTTTATTTGTCTGAAGCTCTTAAATTCAGAGATGTTGGTTTCAGTTGCATTGTAGATTTTGAAGATCAGTGTCACAAATTTGTGGCCTGGCTTAACTGGAGAAGGAGAGATCAGATGAATACATCTACAGGCTATGTTTGTGAGGACCAAGTCTAGAATATTATGCCCTTTTTTGTGAGTTTGCTATCTGTTCCACGATATTTTTGTTTATTAAGTCTAAAAACCTCTTGGGATACCCCATGTTTGAGGTATAGGTGCTCTAGTTAATTGCAGGGTAGTTAGTCTCCCAGGACAGTTGAGTTCAAGTTAATAGGGAGTCCTTCTTCTACGTTCAGAAATCTGGCTTGATCATCTGGAGATAAGGAGGATATTCCTTAGCAGTCTTTAAGTCAGTAGTTTGCCCTATTTATGGTGATCTGGAGTTCTATGAATTCTGTTTGTTTATCTCTGGGAATCTTTCTGGAGGTGATATGATCCTTGACAGAAAGATGTAGTATGCACAAAACACAGGTAAGGAGGGAGTACTTTACATTTAAACCAATTGTCTATAATTGTACAAACATGGATATGTTACAGATGCAGAACCTCAAGATTAGGCAATTTGTTCTTCAGATTTCTGGTGCTGAGAAGAGCCACTTTAGTAAGGTCCATACTGGGGTTTGATGAATGTACTGCATTGAGTTGTCCATTAAATTAACTTTGTCTAAAAGTACATGATAGAGGCAGCAAAACATTTAGCTAGTGTGTGTGCAAGCCTTTGAATGAGTGGTGCAGGCCATCCCTTCAAAGCAAGTTTGGACTATTAATCATCTCATCCCATGCTGACACAGATACTGAACCCATACCTCTCAGTTCTCCATATTTTCACAGAATGTTTAGATTTTGCCTCATATTTTTTGGTGTGTTCATCATAAAATTTGTGGTTTTCTGGCAAATCATTGAGGAATGCAGTCATTAAATAATGATGGACATTTCAGTTTCAAATTTCATCCATCCATCCAGCCACACATAACCCCTTTTCCCATTTTTGCATATGGGATCAGTGGGTCACCTCGACAGTGACAATCATCTAGAGCCAAAGATTACATCGCTGGGTATATAGCCATATGCTTCAGAAAAATACATTCTAATGCAAAACTTATTCTAGCAACTTGCGCAATTTGTATGACAAATAATTAAAATCTGTCATTGATTTTCGACGTTTGTCCCTCTCTTATTTTTGGGTTTGTCCAGATTTCTTATGCTAACAGTTTGAGAGGTCTGTCTGGATCGCCCCCAGAATGACACCAACTCTTCAACCATTTGCTGAAACTGATGATCTTTGATGATGATGATCTTTTCTTTGTGTCTAAGAATTATTTGTGGTCGAGGAAGGATTCAATTCAGAACTGGAGCCTTACCTGCATTTGTCACATGCATAGGAAGCTGGGATGTCCCTCAGAGGTTTGCATCCCAGGTCATTCACTACCACATGGACTGTCACCATTATGTAATCATATTTGCCCTGGAAAAGGGTCTTCAGGGCTTTTGTAATATCAGAAATCTTGGAACTGAATGGCAACTGACTGTAACCATATCCTTGGCGATCCTGTAGAATGGGGAATCTTTATGATGTCACTCATATAGGTCAGTGTCGCAGTAACCCAAATTATATGGGTTGTATCCTGCTAAGGATATAACAACTTGCCAGCTTCCAAAGATGTAGGGGCAGCTTCCACATGTTCGAGCTAAGTTGACTAAAAGTCAGATTAGTGTGCCAAGCCCTACCAAGCTTTCCTGCTGCTGAAAATAGCACTCCTCTGCAGGCTTTTCAAGGATTGATGGTCAGCTGACTCTGTTCCATTGCTTTCTAAAAAGCTTCCACTTTTCTTTTTATGACATAAAATTTACTTTGTCTTAAAACTTAATTTTGGAAAGTGTTTTAATGACTGTAACACAACTTTTGAACAGTTTTGAATGGAAGTGTTACTTTTTTTGTGATAAAAAAGTTATTAAAACTAACTTTAAACTATTTGTTCTGTGGTAAAAGTTGTGCTATCTTACATTTGGGGGCTGGGGTAAGTGTTTAAAGTCCTTTTTCGCTGTGTTTTAACTGTGAAAATTTTAATTTCTTAAAACTTGCCTGTTTTACTATTATTGACAGACTTCCCTCTTTGTTGGGCACCTTTTTTGGCTTAACCATGGAACAATCTACCAATTTCTCTGTTCCTCCTTCTTCCAGCCACCAAAAGGAAGAAAGTATTCAAATGGACTTTGTCATTACAGCAGACTGCTAAAATGCATCACCTACAGGTAGTAACTCTGCTGTGGGAGTTGGCATAATGGTTAAAGTGTTTACCTTAAAAATAAAAGGTGCAAGGTTTGATTCTCATATGGGGTAATTGGCTAAGCTTAAAATGACCCACAAGTGCATTAAGCCCAGTACTAACCTATAAAATAGTTCATTGCACCACACGTTTTTTTTCTGTTCTGCTATACCTTCCTATCTTTGTCAGAAGGAAAGGTGTTAATATTGACCAAATATTTTGCAGCAACTGAATTCACTAAATCAATAGCTGTTGCGTCTGATCTGGAATGAGTGTATAAAAACTTAGACTGATACACTTTGAATACTGTATCGGATTTGTTTTTGGCACAGCCTGTAGCCTCTAAAATTCTCCAAAGCAGACAGATTAGAGTTAGGTACTCAAAATTCAAATTGTAATTAATGATGCTTCCTGAGATACTGAGAAACATTACAATTTCAACCCCCCACCCCCACCCTGACAGCCTGCTAATCCTCCCAGAAAGTCTAAACCACCATTTTTCTCTATGGCAAAAATAGTGTCAGACAGATGGGTTCTGATAGTAATCCATCAAGGTTACAGCCATCATAGATGGGAGTTAAATTCAGCTTTTGAACAGCCCTTGGTGAGTAAGGAAGTGTCTTTCTTATCAGCATACCTCTCAAGTGTCCAGATTTTTGCCTCTTATTTTTGGCCTGTTTCTCATAAAATGTGTACTCTGGCAAATGATTTGTAAATCATTGAGGACAGAAGTCAGAAGAGAATAACAGGCATTTGAGTTTCAGACTTCAAGCCCTTCAGAAAGTGTATGCTAATGCAAAACCTGTTCTTGTATAGGTTCATAGGTTCATAGTAGGCTATCTGCCCTAGGGCATTTATAAGCCTAGCCAGAGTGTGTTTGGCTTTCGCCACCCATTTTAAATTAATTTTGCTATGCCCTTTTTCGAGGTTAGTATACTGTGCCTCTGTCTAACAGTGACACAGAAGTGATACCCGGGGTAAACCTATGATCTCCCATCCACTCATCAAGATTCCTCTTGAAGAGAGTCAATGAGGGACTCTGCCTAACCTGGACTGGGATTTTATTCCAGAGTGAAGGGAGCCTCTGGGTTATGAATCTGTCCCTCCAGCATGTCCTATTTATTTCAGTGCTGAGGTTCAAGTCTCTCGAGCACGTAGCTCGATGGGATTTGGATTTTCTGAGGTGCAGCATGTCCATTAATTCCGGGTTGGACATGGCTTTATACGTCAGACACAGATCGCCTCTGAGCAGGCGGTATGCCACTGAGTAGAGCTGGAGTTTCTTTAACCAGGCAGCATATGGCATCTGTTTGAGCCCTTTGGTCCTCTTGGTGAGGTACTTTTGTGGTCTTTCCAGTTGCTGCAGGTGTCTGGTAAGGTACATCCCAAAAGGGGCATTGTACTCAATTATGGGCCTAATGAGGGATGAGTAAAGAGGCACGATGACCTCCCCTGATCTAGATGTGAATCCCTTCATGATTAGGTGGGCTATATAAAATGTTTTTCTAACCACTTTGGCCACGTGGTTGTCAAATGAGAGATTGCTATCAACTTGGGTCCCCACGTCCCTAATTACTTCTTCTGTACTTAATGGATTACCACCTATGTGGTAATTTGTGGGCACTTTGTTTTTGCCAAAGGGGATGACTATACACTTTTTGGCATTTAGCTTGAGGCCATGGCTCTGGCACCAGTTTTCTGTTTCTATGAGGCCCTTTTGGAGGATGCTTGTGTCGGCTGGAGAGTCGATTATGGCGTCCATTTTGCAGTCATCTGCGAACTTGGTCAGCCACAGTCCTTCCGTGTTGGCCTGTACCTCCGAGAAATATATACTGAACAAGAGAGGTCCCAGGACTGAGCCTTGTGGGACTCCACTTGTAACTGGTTTGGAGACTGACATCGCTCCAGCAATTCTAATCATGTGGGTTCTGTCCTTGAGCCAGTTTGCAAACCATCTAGTGACATAGTGGTTTATATTTAAGCTGGTGAGCTTATCTATAATGCCCGAGTGGGGTATTGTATCGAAGGCTTTTGCGAGGTCCAGGTAGGCTGTGTGGACAACCTTCCCCTCGTCAATGGCCTTGGTGACTATTTCAAAGAAATCGACCAGGTTTAAGAGGCAGGATCTGCCCTTAACAAAGCTGAACTGGGTAGGATCCAGTGTCTGTAGGTCCCCAATATCTTTATCTATGAGGTCCATGATGATCCTTTCCATAGCTTTGCAGACCAAGCTAGTCAGGCTTATGGGGCAATAGTTTCCAGGATCTGTTGAGGCACCACCTTTGTGGAGAGGGACCACTGTTGCTGTATGCCACTCTTTGGGTACATATCCTGTAGTAAGGCTGAGATTGAACAGTAGTTTTATGTTTGGGTTTAGCTCTTCTTGGAGTTCATGTAGGATGCAGCCCGGGACACCGTCTGGTCCCATTGATGTTGTTTTTTTTGCTTTGGAGAGGGCAGCTCTTACCTGAGCATCTGAGATGTCAGGGGGGCAGCACTCTGCTGGGATAGATATTTGCCCTTTTGGTGGGGAGGGGGAGTTTGCGCTGAACCTGTCAGCTAGGATGTCGGCAATGTCTGTGGGTTTGGTGTATTTTTTGTCATTTTGGACTAATTCTGAGCATATCTGGGAATTACCACCCAGGTTCCTAACATAACTAAAGAAAGCCTTGTGATTATCCTTAGTGTCTTATGCAGTTTTTCTCTCGAAGCTGGCCTTAGACGATTTTATGAGTGCCCGTAGTTTTTTGCTAATACTGATCAGAGATGCCTTCCCTTTTTGGGATTTTGCTCTATCATTTAGTAGCTTCCTCCTTCTATTGTATAGTTTGTTTATGGCTGGGGTCCACCAGACAGGACGTCTGCCTTTGGAGGATTGGGTCTTGGTTTTATTTGGGATTGCATGATCCATGCATTCCTGAAGGTGTACATAGAATGCGTTTATAAAGGATTCTGCGGTCTGGGCCGTATTTTCCACAGGCCCGGGGGCTTTGAAGGATTCCACCTTGGTTTTGAGGAGTGTGAAATTTGCTTTAGAGAAGTTTTTCAATGTGGTTTTCTGGGCAGGGGGTGGGGTCGGGATGTGAATATCCAGTGAGATTAGTTTATGGTCTGATCTTACCAGTGAGGGATACACTTCTGGTCTGGAGCATAGAGTCCCCATGTTGGTGATGATCAGGTCCAGTATGTTTTCCCCTCTTGTGGGAGTGGTAACAAGTTGTTCCATAGCATTTGAGTTTATAAATTCTAGGAACCTTTGAGCTATAGTGTTGGAGCTAGAGTAATGCTCCCAGTCTATGTTTGGGTAGTTGAAGTCACCCAATATAATGGTGTTTGGAGAGACCTTCATATTTTCCAGTGTTCTCAGGAAGGCCGAGTGGGGTTCCTGAGTTTGGGAGGGTGGTCTGTAGCAGGCGATAAACTGGAAGGCAGTTTTACCCACTGTTAGTTGCACATGGATAGTCTCTGATGCTTCGTGCTGTGCCACCAACCTGGAGGTGTGTGTATCTTTGACGAATATTGATACTCCCCCTCCTTTTGTGGTTCGGTCCAAGTTTTGGGGCCGAAAAGCATGGTATGAGGTATAACCTGGTAGTGCTGGGGTGCTCTCAGGAGCCTTGAACCAGGTTTCTGTTACTGCACAGATATCGATGTTCTCCATGCTAAGGAGAGTTTCGAGTGTGTGCATCTTGAGGTTTAGACTTCTGGCGTTGAGTAGCATTACTCTTAGTTTCTTATCCCTTGCGATACCTATGGAGGCAGGTTTGTCTTTTGAGCCTTGCCTAAAAAAGGCAGTATGGGGGTAGCAAGAGCCTTTGCCAATATCCAAAAGCCCAGGGGTGACAGGTGCAAGCCATCTCTAGTGAAGCATTGTGGCTTGTTGAGCATGTCATCCCAGGATGACAGGCATTGGATCCCCTTTGAATGACACCAATACTTAAGCCAATTGTTGAAATTGATCATCTTGTCGTCATATTGTGGCATCATTGTTGGTGAGGTTAAGATGCTACTCAAGGTCAGGGTTATACCGGCCAGGGCTATATGCTCAGAGAGCTCCTCTGTGTCTCTTTTCATGTAGTCCAGGGAGGTACGTCTCAGGTCATTCACACCAGCATGGACAATGACTGAGTCATATTTGTACTTGCCTTGGAGTGACCTGAGTGCTTGTGTTATGTGGCGGATCCTAGCGCCCGACAGGCAGCTCACCGTGACCTTCTCCTTGTTCAGCCTGGTGAGCGGGACGTCAGTGTGCCTGACGATAGAGTCACCTATTACAAGTGTATCAGGTGTGTTGCTTAGCCTTAAGTGCTGTGACTGTTCGGCACACTGGCGTTGTGAGATATGTGTTGCATGTGTTTTGTTTTGGGGTAGCGGTTGCTTGGGTGTCTGCTTTGGAGGTCTCTGCTGCTTAGGCAGATTTTTATTTAGAGCCTCCGAGTATGTTTTTGTGTGTTTATGTGTTTGGTTTGCTGTTGTGGTAGGTCTGTGTGAGACTGGAATTGTAGTGAGTGTGGTTTCCTTCTCCTCCTGACTGGTTACGCCAGTACTGAGTTGAGAGAGCTTAGCCTCCAGTTTGGCTATATGGTTGCATCTCTCACATGTGTTGGAATTTGTTGGGAGGAGGAGAGGATTGTCTGTGTACATGAGGCAGTTTTAACATTGCCTCAAGATTCCCAGATTCACCAGCT